>NC_137798.1:27354069-27586569 GCF_963383645.1 Muscardinus avellanarius
GGTCTTGATTGGATCCATTTCCCACAATGAATTCTGACATGACCAGTGGCTGTTAATACCTCTGGCAACCATCCCTGACAGACCCATGGCACCCCCACCACACACACCTTTACCATCCTAGGCGGCAGCTGCTGCACTGCAAGGACCTGATCTCAGGGACCCAATGTCTAGCCCACTCACCTCTTCCCTGGAAACAGACCTCCCCATGTATGGCAAGGCCCACTGCTGGGGACAGGGTGGCCAGAAATGTACCCACCTTGATCTTTGCTGTGGAAGGAGCCAGGAGAAGCATCCACCTTCATTACTGATTTCCCTTCAGGGTTCCTCATGCAATGTCTAAGGAGCGATTCCAATGATGTGCCTTTGTTTCTACGTGATAGGTTGGGGGAAGAGAGATGATTATTAGGAGCATCAGCAAACCAAAGACTAAGGGAGTGAGGGCGCATCACCCTTTGAACCTGTGGCCAACCTATAGGCTCATAGAGTGCCGGGGCCAGGCCGAGACAAGGTCCCTTTCCCACAGGTGGGATGCCTAGATGGCATCACTGAGCAGAGTCCACAGATCCATTTCTAGGGAGATGCCTGGGCAGGAGGCTCCAAAGCCCGCAGGGGGTCTCAAGGGGATGGAAGGCCTAGGTGCTGCTCCTGGCAGACAGTGGTCTGGAAGTCTGAGTGGACTTGGAACCAGGTGTTTGCCGGGATACTTCTGAACAGTTGGAACACAGCATGAAATCCACTCGGAAACACAAACTGCCCGATGCCCCTGCCCCAGTGGCCTGAACTGCTGAGCTTCCTCTCTCACTCCCAGTGACCGAGGAGCTGTGCGTTGCCCTCCAGATGCCACTTCTCCTCCTCAGCTCAACCCTTTCCTCTGTCTCCACAGCATCTACAGGTCTGGGACAGAACATGGCCCTGAACCCTGTGGCCTCCATGTCTCCATTCGCTGGCCTGCCCCTCGTGCCAGCTCTCCCTGTCCCAGCAGTCCAGTGGTCCTGGAAGCAGCCCCCAGGCCCCTTCATGCCTGCACCGAGCTCTCAGGGGAGCACACAGCTGCTGCCTGCCCATCCCACGACACCTTCTGTCGCGGGAGCTGGTTGCCATGGGCCAGGTGGGCCTGGGTCTTTCAACCTCGTCTTCCAAGTTGGGACAGAAGTGCGGCCAGCAGGGCCTCCAAATACCCAGAATGTTGTCCTTACTCAGGCCCCGGCCAGTTGGAGTGCCCTCAATGGGACTGTGGTGCAACCCGCACCCATCCTCATGGTGATTCCTGCCCCAGTGACCATTGTGCCTGCCTCGGACAGCGCCAAGACCCAGCCCCCAGTAGGGAGCTCGACCCTGGGCCTCGCCCCTCAGGGCCCACCACCGTTAGCCACCCTGGCCCCCATTGCATCTCCTATGACCGGCGGGCCATGGCCACACCAAGCAGGTGGAGAGGGCAGCCTGGCCAGCTCCCAGGACGGGGCCTGCACAGATGGCTCCTGCAGACAGTACAGTGTCTACGAGAACTTTCTACACTGGCAGCACATCAAGACCCTTGTGTGCAGGAACCTCCCCGGGACGCCTGATGTGAAGGCACTCTCCTGCTTCCTCATGTGAGTGCCCCCATGGCCTGGGGGCACACCCGGAAGTTCTGCCCGAGAGGACATGTGGGCTGGGGGCCAGGGTGGGAGAGCGCCAAGGATGGCCGGTCAGGAGGGCAAGGGCAAGCTGAGAGCCGCGTGCCAGCACCATGCCTCTAGGGCCAGGCAGGAAGTGTGCCTTCTCCTGCTGGTCCTCAGCCCCGGGAGTGCAGCCATCGCTCCTCAGCTGTCATCACCACCATTCAGAGGACTCAGAGAAGACCCCTAGTGCAGTGGAAGCCCAGAACCGAGTTCTGACTCCCTAGCTAGTCCCTTTCCTAGTTTTTCTACTTCCCACAGGGACCTGATGGTTGGTGCCCAGAGGACAGCACAGCCAGGGGAGGGAAGAGGTGCTGGGTTGACAGATGACATAAAGACACCCACTGAGTTATTCTGGAGAACCCCATCTCCATGGTACCCTGGGGTACACAGGCTCCACTTAGATCTGAGGTGGTTTATGTCCTCTTCCCGGACTTTGACCTGCTCTTTGGCCTTTCTGTGCACTTCTATATTCCATACGAAGCACCTGTGCTGGGTGGTTCAACCACAGACACACGTTTCGCACATTTCTGGGGTTGGTGTCTAGTGAAGCTCCTCCTCCTGGCTTGAGAAGACGTCTGACCCACTCGTCCACACTGGCGGAACTGAGTGTGTTTTGGTCCTCTTCCTCTGCATGCACCACTGACATCTTGAGACCCCGCCCTCAAGACCTTACCTGCCCCTACACCCACCTAAGTCCCCATCTGCAAACATCTTCCCTATATGTGCACATACAAGGTAGGGCTTTCAGCACAACTGTGGAGGACACACCACGTGTCTACCACACACAGCAACGCAGGACTCAGAGCCACCTGAGAGAGGCCAACGCAGCCCTAACTGTTGGGGGAGGCCTGTGGGAGGCCGGGGAACATACCTTGTAGGGGCAGCTGTCCAGGCAGTAACACGGAGGCATGCAGCTGTGTTGACCTGGGGCCCCTGGGCCGGAGGGCAGCCTGGGGGACCGTGGCTGACCCTGAGCAATTGCAGCCCCGTGCTCCGGACCCTGTCGCAACGGGAGCCCACCATGTCTCTGGAGGACGGGCTGTGTAGGGGCCTGCAGGAATGGCAGCGCACGAGCAACTTTGACAAGATCATCTTCCACAAGATGGCGGAGAAGTGAGTCCGAGCACCTGGCCGCCCAGAGCTGGGGTGCGAGGACTGCACAGGGGCATGGTGCGGCTGGTCACAAGAATTGTTGGGAGAGTCCACTCTTAAAGGCCCGAGCCTGCATCCCCTGCTGCCCAGGCACTCTCTCCCTCCCTGGAGGGCTGGGGTTCCAAGTCCGGGATCCTGAAGCTCCAGGCTCACTAGTCTTGGGTCCACACTGGCCTTGAGGCTCCGGGTCAGGGTGGGAGGCCTAACACAGCCAGCCAACGTGGTCTCCTGTGCAGCGGGGCTGCACATATAAAACACTTCACTAGTGCATGCCACCCACCGGACAAGGCCTGTTGCCCTTTACAGGGTGGGCCGCCCCTGCTCATCAAGGACGCCACAATTACAGTCTTGTATCCAACAGAGGGTGGGAGTGGGGATAGCATGGGGGGCAAAGCCTACCTCCAGACACCCTGAGGACAAGTCTCTTCCTATGACCTCTGCTCCTTCCTGTCATCCCTGTTACTCAAATGAGCAAACAACAACTGTACAATCCCTGCCTTCTTGTAATAATCCCAGTCCTCTCTGGTTAGCTTCCACTCTGTGTGACCTGCTATTGCCCCTTGGTTCCCAGATAATACCTCCAGGGCTCATGGGACAGCCTCGGCATTCTCGAGGTGACAGGACCCTGGTATTCTAGGCCACCAATCACCTCCCTCATGAGTTGACTGGTGTCTTCTTTTCTGTTTGATTCTGGGCAGGGACAGGAGAGTCCTGGAGGAGGGATCCCACAGGGGACCTGAGGAGTCAGCTAGGCTGGCCAGTTTCCCTTGGGTGCTAGGTGACATGGTGGAACTCCAGGAGCTGTGTTCTGCTCGGGCTGCAGCTCCTTCCTGGGGCTGCCACAGCATGCACATGCACTGCTCCTACCCCTGCGCTGGGATCCTGCCTCCTCTGGGGATGTGGCTGGCACCCCTGCTGTCGCTTACCTGAATCCTAACCACCTATCATCTCTGTCACCCAGGTTCACGTAATTTGAGGCTGCAGAGGAGATGGAGAATCCCCGGCTGCAGCCTCCTGCAGCCCCTCGTGCAGAATCCCAGGTCTGGCCTCCTGCAGCCCCACCCAGGCAGGACCCCCCGAAGCCCTCAGCTCCCAATGTGGCCCAGCAGCCAGGTGAGGCTTTCCGCATTCCCATAAGCACTCATGAGAGAAGTCAGGGCTCAGGAAGAACTCTGTCCCCCAGGAGCACTTTTCCTTCAATATGGGGCCCTTGTGGTTGCAAGCAGAGCGCACCCCTAGGCTGGGCTCCCTGCTGCCCTTGCTCCTGGACTGCTTGGCTGGCTATTGACCTTGCCAAGTTCAGAGCTCTCTCTCCCTGCACTGTCCACTGGACTCAGTGGCTCCAAATGTCCTCCCACATGACCATTGTCTTAATGCCCCACCTCATGCACAGCATCCTCTATGGGTCCTGAGGTCAGGATGCTCTGGCTCACCCTGGGCCAGATTAGGTCTTCTGCCTGCCCTGCAGCAAGTGTTTGGGGTGATGCTGGAGCCCTGTGCACACACCACACTCCTCTTCCTCCCTGTCCTAGTGTGTGCCTCCAGGAAGACTGGTCCCAAGTCCCGGGCTTACCGCCCCCTGGCACCCAAGCGCCAGCTGCCAGCACAGACCAAGGCACCGCAGGAGATCCCTCGGGAAGTCATGCAGGAAAATATCAACATCATGGAGCACCTGAGTGGGCCTTGTTCCTCAGCCTCAGAGGAGTCTGACACAGCCTGTGAGGAGGACCAAATGCAGCAACTGCCCGAAGGATACAGCGCCAGCACTAACCCGAACATCATGAGCTACATTGACAAGCTGTGCGCCCAGAAGGACTTTGTCACCAGGGTAGGCTGGACCTGGATCCCTCATATCTGGAGGATTTGGGGAATGGTACCCAGGCCCTTGGAATTAAGCTGGGTCCCTAGTACTAAGTATAGTGAGCATGTGTATGTGTGTGCATGTGCATGTGTGTAGCTAGTGGTCATGATGACTTAGAAACCCCCCCCCCATAGTACCAGGCTCATTGCTTCCTGTTCTTCCTGGAAGTCTCCTTGGCCTTGGGGTTGCTCCAGGCCATGTATAGCCATGCTTTATCCTTCTTTTCCCAGGTGGAGGCCATCATTCACCCCCAATTCCTGGCAGATTTGCTTTCCTCAGAAGCAGACATGGATATCTTGGCCTTAACCAAAGAGTTGGAGGAGGAAGAAGAACTGACTTCTGACCAGGTAGGCGCTGGGGCGAGGGTCAATAGGCACACAAGTATCCAGGGGAATACCTGTAAACAAGAAATGAAAGGTAACAGGTAGATCAGGGCTTGGTCACCTGAAACATTAGCAGAGGGGAGGAAACCTGGTAGAAAGGAGAGAGGGACACCAGGTGGGACAAGGGAGATGGACCACAAGGAACCAGGGCACAGGGACACCAGCTATACTGGCAAGCAAAGGTTCCTAAGGCAGAAAAGGAAAAAAGGGATACCAGATTAACAGAGGACTGGAGAGCCCGGATAGACTAGGGCAAGAGTGTCACCAGGTACACCTGGGGACGTGAAACACCAGGTAGAACTAGGAGCATAAGACACCAGGAAGACAAAGCCGAGAGGGACCCCACCCTCTAGAAGCAAACTCCAGACAGACAGGGGAGGGAGGATATGCAGTAGACTTGAGTGGAGGAGACCCTGCTCTCAAGCCTGGTCAACCTGGCTAGCCCTGTCCTGCTGGAGATTCATGGCTTCCTGAGCATGGCTGCCCCTGGATGGGGTGTTGTGGGGATGGACAAGATGGCAGGAGACAGGAGATCCAGGGAGGGCTGAGGCTGCAGGGCTGAAAGAAGGCCCACCATGTGAGCGGGCAGAGACCAAGTCCTTCTCTGAGACCTAGACAGGTGACGCTCAGATCCTCCCTCCTGTCCCAAGCCCCTGGGATCCCAGTCTCTTTGCCCTCCCCCTGCCTGGTGCAGTCGGCAAGTCATATTTCCTCCTGCAGCTGGTGGAAAAGCGTCTCCAATCCTCCAAGAAGAAAGGAGATGTGCGGGGCCAATGGAGTCACACTGTGTCTGCACTGGACTCAAGAGATTCCAAGCCTGCGGCCTGCCAAGGTGCAGAGCGAGATGGCCGTATTGTGCAAGGGGATAGCACCGAGGCCTGCCCGCCACGGATCACCTCCCAGGAACTTGGGAGACGCAGGGTCACAGATGCAGATTTGCCTAAGGGTGCTGCCGCGGGCTCCCTCGGTGCTGCTGGGCCCCCCACTGAAGACTGCACAGCCACCTGCATGAGTCTCAGGCCAAGAGGTGCTGGAGGTCAAGTGCCCCAGCAGGGAAGGAGCCTCCACCCCACCCTACGTCCAGCCACCTACTCCAAGACGCAAACTCTCATGGGAGGTGCATCTCGGCTGGCAAAGACCCCCTGCTCTGGGCATTCACTGGAGGGGTCTGGACAGCAAGATGAGTCTCTGGGCCTGGCTCGAGGCTCACAGCCTCAGAAGAGGAAGTGTGAGTCATCAGGGCCCCCGAAGAGGAAGAAGAAGAGGCATTGAGGCCCCTGGTGTCAGTGGCCGGCCCCCAGGGAGCTCACCACTCAGTTCGGGCCTTGGTGTGGGTTCAGCCTCATTGCATCCTGAAACCCAATGAACTGAAGGCTCCTCACACTGTGGGGATCCCACTGGTCCTCAGCATGGGGAGGTAGGGGAGGGTATTGGGAGGGTTGGGGTGGTCAAAAGGTGGGCAGAGGGTGGGCGGGAAATGAGAACGTTTGGGAGAGTGGGTGTGAGTGGGAAACTGAACCCTGGGGTATTATAATCTGTATAAGTAAAGTTAGTGTGGTTAGCGAATGTGCTGAGTCTTGTCTTGGTATCTGTGCTGCTCCTTGGGGTGAGGACTGGGAGGACTGCAGCATCTTTGACTCCAGGTTCTAGGATGCACAGGCGCACTCGGTGTCTGGATGAGGCCTTTAGGTTTAGACTGGTCATTCCACTGTTCCTGGGAGAGAAATATCAAAACTCCCTGAAATTCCATTCATGACCCCACTCACAAGTTCCTGCTTCGTGTAGAGAAACTTCACATCCCTTCATTATCTGTGTCTCTTGGACATCTTTGTGTTACCAATTGTCTGAGAATCTTAGGCTCAATTTGGAAAGCATTCCCAGACAGGCCAGTCCTGCCCCTTGGTGTTAGCATCTTCGTCTTGGAGGCAATTGGATCTCAGTTGTATCAGGAGGCAAGTTGCGGCCTGACGCGACTCAAGTGGCCGGTCTTCTCATTCTGCTCCCAACCATAGGAGCCAGCATCTACCAATAGTTCTTTAAAAACATGATGGAAACCCTTCAACACACGTTTTCATACTTGACACAAATATACCCTTAAACTTTTAAATTCAGTTAACAAGAAGAAGATATAGTCAGGCAAACTGACCTCTTTATTTGCCATTCCTTTGTTTGAATTTGATTTACTATTTGTTAACATAGTAAAAATACATAGTCATAGTAAAAATGTTCTTTAGTATTTATTATAAGGTAGTTTGCTAAACTTTGATTTTCTCTTTAAGAATAAGTTTAGGTTGCTGGGCGTGGTTGTGCATGCTTGTAATCCCCGTGCTTGGGAGGCGGAGACAGGAGGATCGTGCAGGCTCGAAGCCATCCACGCGCGCTGGCTTAGGAGACCCTGTTTCCAAATAAAAATATAAAAATAGGTCTGGGAGTGTAGCCCAGAGGTAGAAGGGCTTCCAGGAACCCTAGTATTGCCAAAAAAAAAGGTCAACTTCATTTTTTAAGGACATTTTTTCTAGACATAGAATTCTTGTCTGACACATTTTCTTCTCAGCCCATTGAATATATCATCTTATATTTGTCTTACCCCTGTTTTTTTTTTTTTTTGTCTTGTTTTTTGGCACTGTGGTTTGAACCCAAGGACATTCTACCTCCAAAGTACATCTCTAGCCCTATTTTATTTTTTACTTTTGAAACAGTGTCTCATCAAGGTGCTGAGGGCCCCAGTAAGTTGCTGAGGCTGGCCACCAAACTATAATGATCTTCCTGTCTCAGCCTCCCTATGTGCCACCATTCTGGGTTCCTTCCTAATTTTTTCTGATAAGGAGCAGCTATTAATTGGAGATTTTCTTATGTAATGATTTTTTTCTCTCCTGCTCTAAAAAAATTTTTATTAGTGAATTGTAGTCATACATCTTAATAAAGTACAAGATAGTGGAGGCATCCATGCACACATCACCCAATTAACCTTTACCCAATTCCTTTCGCATTCTCTCCCTCACCCTCCTTCTCATTTTTGGCTTAATGATTGACTTTGATATGTTTTTTAATGTACATCAAAAAACATTAGAAAAATTCCCTCCTCCCATCCTCTTAGTTAGGGTGAGAAAGTGGGATTTAATTTGGTTAACCAGCTTTGCCAATACCATTTGTTGAACAGGCTATCATTTTCCAGTGTATGTTTTTGGTCCCTTTGTCAAAAAACAATTGACTGTGAGTGTGTGGATTTCTCTCTGAGTCTCTTATTCTGCTCCATTGGTCTATGTATCTGTTTTTGTGCCAGTACCTTGCTGTATTTATTACTGTGGCTTTGTAGTATACTTTAAAGTTAGGAATTGTGATTCCTCCTACAAGTTTTTTGTTGCTGAGAATGACTTTGGATATTCTGGGATTTTTGTTGTTCCAAATGAATTTAAAGATTTATTTTTCCATGTCTGTTAGGAATGACTTTGGTAATTTAATGGGTATTGCGTTGAATCTGTAGATCACTTTTGAAACTACAGTAATTTTGATGATATTTATTCTGCCTATCCATGAACATGGAAGATCTTTCCATCTTCTAAGGTCTTTTGTGATTTCTTCTTGAAGTTTAATAATTTTCTTTATAGAGTTCTTTTACTTTCTTGGCTAAGTTTATTCCTATGTATTTTATTTTATTTTTTTTGTGGGATACCCTGGTTGAAAGTGTTTTCTGTATTTCTTTTTCAGTGGATTTATGGTTAGTATACAGAAAGTTTCCAATCTTTATAGATTGATTTTGTATCCAGGCACTTGGCTGAATTTGTTGATCAGTTGTATAAGGCTTTTTGTCGAGTTTCTTAGGTCTTGTAATAGTAGCATATCATCTACAAATAGTGAAAGTTTGAGTTCTTCTTTTCCTATTTGTACTACTTTGATTTCCTTTTCTTGCCTTATTGCTCTGGCTAGAGCCTCAAGTATTACACTGAAAAGAAGTGGTGATAACAGACATCCTTGTCTTGTTCCTTGTTTCTTTCTCTCCTCTCTCTCTTCTTCCTCTTCCTCTCTTCTTCCTCTCTCTCTGTAGAACTCAGAGGCTTTCTACCTCTAGGCTATACTCCCAGACCTATATTTTATATTTTATTTGGAAACAGGTTTTCACTAAGTTGCTGAGAGCCTTACTAAGTAGCGGAGGCAGGCTTTGAACCTGTGCGATCCTTCTGTCTCATCTTCCCAAGTGTAGTGTTTACAAGCATGTACCGCCATGCCCAGCTGAGTCCCATTTCTTTCTATTTTACAAAATAGTGGTGGTACTGGGGTATAACCCAGAGGCTTTCTTCCTCCGGGCTACACTCCCAGCTCTATTTTATATTTTATTTGGAAACAGGGTCTCAGTAAGTTGCTGAGAGCCTCACTAAGTAGCTGAGGTTGGCTTCGAATCTGCACTATCCTCCTGTCTCTGCCTCCCAAGCGCAGGGATTACAAGCGTACGCCACCACGCCTGGCTCTTTTTTGTGTGAAAAAAATCACAATATAAGAAATGTTTATTAGGCAGGCATGGGGGTACACATCTGTAATCATAGTACTTGGGAGGGAGGATCACAGATTTGAGGCCAGACAGAGCAACTTAGTGAGACCCCATTTCAAAATAAAAAATTTAAAGGGGTATACCGCAAAGGTAGAAGGCCCAGAGGTTCAAAACCTGGTACTGATCTCCCCCAAAGGAAAAGAAATCTTTATTAACATATAAACACAGTTAGGATGGGTAAAGTTTAAAAATAAGGTTTTAACTCTAGAAGAATGTCAGAGAGGGAAGCGCGCTGCCCATGACCCCATGTCACAACTACAAGCTCTGAGGGATGCACTGGGCAGGGTTGCACACACCATGATCTTGTGAAATTCTGAACCCTTACAGTTTCAGACAGTGTTTTCTGAAAAAAGAGTTCCCTTTTCTTCCTTTCCATCTACCTCTCTAGCGTTTATAAAAAGTTTATCCTTAAAAAGTAAAGCTCATCATTTTGTAAAATTTCTCAGCCAAGAGCTTTTAAACGAAGATTTGCAAAGAAGATTACAAAAATTTAAAGATTACAAAATAGGAGTATCAGGATTAGCTCTTCTGTAAAGGTTTTACAAAATTCACTTGGGAAATCATCTGGTCCTGGTCTTTTCTTTGATGGTAGGCTGTTTATTGCTATATCAATCTCTTTGATTGCTACTGGATGGTTTAAATTTTCTATATCTTCTTAATTCTGTTTAGAAAGGTTGTATTTATCTAGAAAGTTGTCAACTTCTTCCAGATTTTCTGGTTTGTTGGAGTATAATTTTTCAAAGTAGTTTTTGAAAAGCCTCTGGATTTCTCCACTGTCGGTTGGTGGTATTATCTCCTTTTTCATATCTTAGCTTTGTAATTCAGGTTGATCCTCTCTCTTTTTTTTTGGTTAAGTTGGCTGGTGGTTTATCTATCTTTTTAATTTTTTTTTGAGAAAGCACGTTTTAGTTTTGTTGATTTTCCATGACCCCATGTCCTAGATTTTCTGAATTTTTTTATTCTCTATTGTTTTTTTTATTTCTGATCTGATTTTTTAATAATTTTCTGCCTTCTACTGGCTTTTGTGTTAGACTGTTCCTGTTTTTCAAGGGCTTTGAGGTATGTCATAGGTTATTTGTTGATTTTCTGTTTTTCTTAGGTGAGCACTCAATGCTATGAATGTTCCTCTTAATACTGCCTTCAAAGTGTACCAGAGGTTTTGATGTATCTCTATTTTCATTTGTTTCTAGAAATTTCTTGATTTCACTCCTTATTTCTTCTATGACCCATTCTTCATTCAGCAGTGTGGTGTTTAGCCTCCACGTTTATGTGGTTTCTCTGGGTCATATAGGTGACTTCTAGTTTTATTCCATTTGGTCTGAAACGACACAGGGAAGTATGTCACATTTTTTGAATTTCCTAGTTTTTGTGGCCCAGGATGTGATCTATTTTGAAGCAGGTTTTGTGAGCAGCTGAGAAAAATGTGAACTCTGCTGTAGTTTGGTGGAATATTCCATATGTATCTATAGGTCCATTTAGTTGATGGTGTTTTTTAGGTCTGAGGCGTCTTTACTGACCTTTTGTCTAGAAGATCGGTCTAACAGTGTGAGAGGGGTGTTGAAGTTTCCCAGCATTATTGTATTGGGACTTGTGTAACTTAGTGTTGCAAAGAGCTTGTTGTTTGAAAGTAGCTGCACCTATATTTGGGTATAAATGTTGGCCATCTTTATTTTCTCCTGCTGGATTATTCATTTTATCAGAACAAAATGACCTGCTTTGTCTCTTCTAATAAGCTTGGGCTTGAAGTTTAACTTGTCTGGTATCATAGGTGCTACTCCTGCTTGTCTTTGAGTTCTACTGGCATGGATTGCCTTGCTCCAGCTCTTTACCTTTAGTTTGTTACTATCTTTATTTGGAAGGTGTGTTTTTGCAGGCAACAGATAAATGAATTTTGGTTTACAATCCATTTGTCACCTTATGTCTTTTTACTGGGGAGCTGAGGCCATTTATCAGTGTGATTATTGAGAGATGGTTTTTAATTCCTAACATATTGAAATTTAACTTCTGTTTGAGGTAGTGTTTTTCTTTGCTTAGTTGTTTGCTGAGTGGAAATTCTTGTTTCTCTGGTTCTGGCAGGTATTACTTATTTATTCTTTGCAGTGAAACTCTTTGAGTATTTCTCTACTATTGGTTTGGAAGACATAAATTCCTTCAGCTTCTGTTTGTCATAGAAGATTTTTATTTCCACATCTAACTTTTTTTTTTTTTTTTGCAGTACTGGGGATGGAATCCAGAGGTATTTTACCTCTGAGCTACACCACCAGCCCTATTTTTAATTTTTAATTTTGAAACAGAATCTCACTGAGTTTCAAAGGGCCTCACTAAGTAGCTGAGGCTGTCCTCAAACCATTATCCTCCTGTTTCAGCCTCCCAAATGCTGGGATTACAAGCGTGCGCCACCATACCCATACTCACCTAATTTGAGAGATAGTTTTGCTGGGTAAAACATTTTTAGCTGCAAGTTGCTTTATTTCAAAGTTTGGAATATGCTACTCCAGGCCTTTCTGGCTTTCATGAGTTGTTTTGAAAAGTCTGGAGTGATTCTAATTGGTTTGCCTCTGATTGTCACTTGGTCTTTTGTTTTTATTGCCTTTAAGATTCTCTCCTTGGCTTCGACATTGGCCAGTTGGACTATTATGTGGTGTGGTGAACCTTTTCTCTGATATTGTCTAAAGGGGGTTCTGTAAGTTTCCTATACCTTTATAGTGACTTCTTGTTTTATGTTTGGAAAATTTTCTGATATTACTTCTTTGAAAAGATTGTTGATCCTTTTGGTTTCACTTTCTATTCCCTCTTCTATGCCAATTATTCTTAGGTAGCTCTCTTAAAGTGGGCCATATTTCATCAATATCTATTTCATGCTGTCAAATTGTTTTTACTAAGGTATATACTATGTGTTAGTTTTGGGAGTGATCATCTTCTAGGAGAGAGATTCTATACTCCATGTGGTCTAATCAATTGTTTATAGTTTGAATTTATGCCTTCATTTCAATGATTGCATCCTTTATTTTTTTCAGACTCTAGATTCTTTTCAGAAGTACTGTGTTATTTCTACAGTTACATTTCTCATATGACCTTCTGGACATCTCTGCAATTCTGTGTTGTAAGGTTCTGTTACTGACACGTTGTGGGAACTCATTGCTTCCTTGTTATTCCTCCTTCTCATGATTTCAGAAGTTTGTACCTGTTGCTTTTCTCTCAGTCTGTAGGTGTCAGCGGGTATATCCAATGGCAAACTGTGTTGTATTCAATAGCAAATGTTTAGAGAGGAGGGAAGTGAAGTTGTAAATGCAAGAATAGGTAAAGCCACAGATAGGATCAAATAGAATGAGAGTATGAGTTTGGTAGGTAGTATACAGTAGAGATTAGAGATAGTGAATATGTAGTGGTGTTCTAGTAACAGGTGTAGATTTTTTAGTTTAGTGATATGAAGTGGATTTAATACAAGACAAAGAGAAGAAAAAAGAAAAAGAAAAGGGATGGAGAGAAGAGAGTAGATATGTACTAGGAAAGAAGCTTGGGAGAGGGGTTGGGAATAGAGCAATCAAACAAGCATATACCCTCACACCAAAAAACAAAACAACAATAACAAACTAATGCAACCCTACAAATAAATGAATATTCAGCAGATTTGGCCTCTGCAGTCTCTCTCTGTGCAGACACTGAGTGCCAGCGGCACTTTTCCCACTGCAAACCTGGTTCTCTGAGTCTTTCAGTCTATGTAGATGGTTGGTATCAATGGGGCTGGATCTAGTGTTAAGCGCAGGTCACCCTCCATGCTTTCACAGATGTGGAGCCTCAGTCTCTCCCTGGTTCCATAGGTGGCAGATGCCTCTGAGACCAAACTCAATGTAAGAGTCTCTGTTCTCCACAGCTAGGGCTGGTCTGGTATGACTTCTCCTCATTCACCACTATTGGGTTGTCTGCGGTGACCCTGGAGATCCTACTTGTTGGATCTAGTGTTAAGCATAGGTCTTCCCTCACACTTTCTACTGATGCAGAGTCTGAGTCTGTCTGAACTCCTGCTATGTCCAACAGCAGACTCTACCCCCACCTTTTCAGTCAGACCTAGGGAGTTCATCATGGCTATGCGAGTTCCTGGGGGCACCACGCTGAGCTTCTCTCATGGAGATGGTGGCTTACATTGTTGTTTAGTGCCAGTCTCAATCTCTGGAGGGCAAGGTGAGCTCCACCTTAGTCAGTGTTTGCACAGGAGGAACTGATGCCTTAACTCAGATGATCTGCAGCTGCTTACTTCACGTTCTTGGTTGGTTTCCTATTTGTCTCTGAAGGTGGTGCAGTGAGGCAGATGGTGTTTCTGTTGAGGCCACAAGGCAGGTGGTTTCTTTTCTGCTCTCTGAGTGCTTCTTTTCCTTCTAGCTTTTATGTATTGTGTTATTTTTAAAGTTATAGTGTTTTCTGGCTTCTGTAGAAGGCTGTTTTTAAGGCACTGGAGCTCAGGTGTCAGCAGGACTGGCATGTGCTCCTTTCCTTGGTTGCCATCTTCCTGGAGGTCTCTTCTCTCCTGTTTTGACGATTATTGTCTTCTTTCTTGTTTTCTATTAGTTTTATCGTGTGTGTGTGTGTGTGTGTGTGTGTGTGTGTGTGTGTTACTGAACAGTGAACCCAGGCGCTTTCTACCTTTGAGTTATGCCCCCAGCCCCATTTTATTTTTTATTTTGAAACAGAGCCTAAGTTGATGAGAGTCTCAATACTTGTGGAGACTATCCTTAAAACTGTGATATTGTCTCAACCTCCCAAATAATGAAATTACAGGTATGCACCACTACATTCAGCTGTTTTTATCTTTTAAAGGTTATGTTTTGTGTGTTCCAATGTGGTTAATCCTACTTTGAGTTTCTTGAGCTTCTTCAATATTTATTATTTTTTTCTAAAATGAAAATGTTTCAGTTATTTTTAAAAAATTGTCAACCTATGTCTCTCTCCTTTCTTATTTGTATAACTATTATGTATACAGTGGTATGGTTGGTGATCTCACAGATCTCCAAAGCTCTGTTCATCTTTTTCATTGCTTTTCTTCCTATTAATCTGTCTACAGGTCATTTATTATTATTATCTTATGATGAAACTCTTTAATGTATTTTTAATTCCCATCATTACAGTTTTTTTTTTTCATTTTTATTTTTCGTTTTTGTGAAACTGGGGATGAAGCCCAGGGGCATTCTACCTCCAATCTACACCCACAACCCTATTTTTTTATTCTTTATTTTGAAACAGGGTCTCACTTAGTTACAAAGAGTCTCTCTAGGTAGCTGACGCTGTCCGCGAACCTATTATCTTGCCTCAGCCTCCCAAGTACTGGGATTACAAGTGTGTGCCACCACTCCCAGCTTTATTATTACAGTTTTCAACCACAAAATTTTTACGACTTTTACCCCCGGAACTGGGAATGGAATCCAGGGGCATTCATTCTCCAACTTATACCACCACTCTTATTTTTTTTAATTTTTATTTTGAAACAAGGTCTAAGTTTCAAAATAAAGGCTCACAAAATAGCTGAGACTGTCTGTGAACTGTGATCCTCCTGTCTCACTCTCCCAAGTACTGGGATTACGAGTGTGTGCCACCATGCCTGGGTCCATTTCATCCATTTTCTTCACCTCATCCTTTTTGTTCATTTTCTTCACTACTATTTCACTTATTAATGAGTCATTGTCATAATATGTCCCTTTAATTTTGTGTGTGTATGTGTGGTACTGGGTATTGAACTCAGGGGCATTCTACCTCCAAGCTACGAGCCCAGCCCTATGTTATTTTTTACTTAAAAACAGCATCTTGCTAAGTTGCTGAGAGTCTCACTAAGTTGCTGAGGCTGGCCTCGAACCTGAGACCTCTTGCCACAGTCTTCAAAGACTGTACTTCAAAGTACAGTCTTCAAAGTCTTCAAAGCATTGCAGCACCACACCCAGTTCCTTTACTTATTTAAACATGGTTTCCTTTCAGTTTTTAAACATTTTTATAATAGATGTTTTGAAGTGTTTTTCTACTCTATCCAATATTTGGACTTCCATAGTTTTGTTTTCTGGGTTCCACTTCCCAAACTTAAACTTTCAGTGTTGGAAACTTGGCATTTTAGTGGAAAAAATAGTACAAATTCTAGATTCTGATTTGCCTTCTCCTATTTAGGTACTGTTTACTAGTCCTCGTTTTAAGCTAATTTTCCTGGACTCATGATGTGGTATCTCTCTCCCTTGCCGCAGGCAGCTGCTGATGTTTGTCTTTCATGTTTTGTTTTCCTTTTTGAGATTGTTTCTGTATATAAACCTTGTTTTCCAGCACCTGCTACTGGGTCAGCCTTAGTGGCCAGCTAGTAATAGGTCAGAGTCTTTTAAAAATTCTTTTCCAGTATTCTTCTGTAAACCATAGGGAACATATCCAAAGTACAGGCAATTTGCAAGTATTTCTTACTTTTACTTTCTTCTGGACCCACTCCTGTCTCTTCTGTGCATGCATATGAACTTACATAAATGTAAGCGTGTTGCTAGATAAGGTTATTATATTATTTCCTGAGCTTTAGGGGTCTTATTGAGAAAGTTTCTACCAATGCCTATATTTTGGAGAAGTGTGTGTGTGTGTGTGTGTGTGTGTGTGTGTGTGTGTTCTGGGAGTTGTGCCTCTGAGCTACATTCCCAAATCTATTTTTTTCTTTATTTTGAAATGTCTCACTAAGTTGCAGAGTGCCTCACAAATAGCTGAGGCTGGCCACAAACCTGCAATCATTCTGTGTCAGCCTACCAAGTACTAGGATGACAAGTGTGTGCCACCACGCCTGGCTTGTCCTGTTTTCTTCTAGTAATTGCAAAATTTGTGCTTCAGTTTCCAGGTCTTTGAGCTATCTTATGGTGACTGTTGTGCAGAGTGAGAGATAAAGGTCTAATTTTATTCTTGTATATAAACCCAGGTTTCCTAACAACATTTGTTGAAAATACTGTCTTCAGAGTACATTTTGGACTCATCAGTCAAAATCAACTACCTATAAATGTGGGGACTTGCCTCTGTATCTTCTATTCTGCTGGTCTATATGTTAGTTTTTATGCCAATAACATGCTGTTTTTGTTACAACAACTCTGTAGTATAATTTGAAATCAGTTATGTGACACCTCCAGCATGGTTCTTATTGCTGAGAATTGCTTTAGCTATTCTGGGTCTTATGTTCTTCCGCATAAAATTTAGAAATTTTTTCTAGCTCTGTGAGGAATGACATTAATATTTTAATAGGAATTGTGTTGAGTATGTAGATCAGTTTCTAGATAGACATTTAGACAATGTTTGTTCTATCAAAAACATGGACAGTCTTTCCATCTTCTTTTTTTAAAAATTTTATTGGTACATTGTATTTATACATCATAATGGAGTAAAAAAAAAAACTTGTGTAGACATAAATGCACACATCACCCAGCCAACCCCCACCAAGTCCCCACCCAACTCCCTCCCCATTCCTCCCTCCCATGCTTGGCTTAGTGGTTGACTATGATAAGAATAAGCACATTATGTGGTTTAAAGTTTCCATCTTGTAACATCTTCAATTTCTTTCTTCAGTGTTCTATTATTCTTTTTTATTTATTTTATTTTTTAATTTTTTGGTGGTTCTTGGGATGGAACCCTTCTACCTTCGGGCTATACTCCCAGACCTATTTTTTATATTTTATTTAAAAACAGGGCCTCTTAAGCCAGCGAGGCTGGTTTTGAACCTGTGTGATCCTCCTGTCTCCGCCTCTTAAGCGTGAGGATTACAAGCGTGTGCCTCCACGCCCGTCTGTTCTTTTATTTTTGTTATAGAGATCTTTTACTTCCTTTGTTAGGATTTATTGCTAAGTATTTTATTTATTTATTTATTTATTTATTTATTTATTTACTTATGGCTATTGCCAATAGAAATGTTTTCTGGATTTCTTTTTCTGTGGTTTTGTAGTTGGTGTTTGGAAAAGCTATTCATTTTTTTAAAGTTGACTTTATATGTGAGTATTTGCCAAATTTACTATCCCTAAAAGTCATCTGGTCGAACTTACTGGGTCTTGTAAGTTAAGGATCATGCTATCCACAAACATTTCACTTCCTGTTCCCCTATTTGTATCCCTTTTTCTGCTTAATTGCTCTGGCTAAGGTGTCACGAAATATACTGAATAGGATTAAAGATAGTGGGCATTCTTGTCTTGTTCTTGATTTTAGAGGAAATGCTTTGTTTTTTTTTTCCCCTGAAAACATCACCATAATGTTGGCTTGAGGCTGATTATATATTGCCTTAATTGAAATAAATTCTTTCTAGCTCTAATTTCTTCAATGTTTTTTAAACAAAAACCATGTTGAGTTTTGTCAAGTGCTTTTTCTGAACCTATTGAGATGATCATTTGATTCTTGTCCATGGTTTTATTTATAAGACAGCTCTATTTATTGACTTGCCTATTTTGAACCAAGCTTGCATCCCTGCAAAGAAACCAGATTTGTGGTGGTATACAATCTTATTAATGTGAGTTTGAATAAAATGACTAGTATTAAGAACTTTTGCATCTGTTTTCATCAAAGATATCAGCCTGTAATTTCCTTTCCTTGAGGATTCTTTATTTCATTTCATCATCAAGAAGATATTGGCTTTGTAGAATGAGTTTGGGAATATCCCATCTCTTTCTAGTTTAGGAAGATCTTGATAAGCATGGGACTTGGTTCTGGGTCTTTTAGAATTCAGCTGAGAATTTACCTAGTCCTGGGATTTTCTTTGTTGAAAAATTGTTTAATGTACTGTTCTAGCTCCATGTATTTATGTAATTCCTCTCTCTTCATGCTGCTGATTTCTAATTTTAGTCCATTATGATCTGAAAAAAATGCAAGGTATTAAATAAATTTTTTTGTGATACTGGGGATTGAATCCAGGGGCATTCTACTTCGAAGCTATACTTCTAGGCCTATTTAATTTTTATTTTTGAAACAGGGTCTTGCTAGATTGAGGTGAGTCTCACTGCTTGCTGAGGCGGACCTCAGACCTTCAATCCTCCTGTCTCTGACTCCTAAGCCCTGGGATTACAGGCATATGCCACAGTATCCAGCTTATATCAATTTCTTGAATTTTTTAATAATCATTTTGTGGCCTCAAATATGAACCATTTTGGAGAAGGTTCCACAAGCAGCTGAAAAAAATGTGAATTCATATTATTTTTGGTTGAAATATTGAGTAATTCGTATTGATTGACTTGGGAGTATGACGAATGTGTTTTGCTTTTGATGCTTTCAGTAGTCTATTATTGACTTTATGTTAAGTCCATTTTGATTATAATGTGGCATAGAGATGTTATTTTTTTAACCTTGACTACTTGGGGTTCTGAAAGTTTCCTCTGTGTGAATGTCCACCTCACTTCCCATATTTTGAAGATTCTCTGACACTATTCTCTGAAGAGATTATTTATGCCTTTGGTTTGTACCTCCAGAGTTTCTTCAATGCTACCGACCTTAGGTTTGGTCTCTTGATCAAGAATTCTTGAATATTCAGGTCATGGTCTTTTATTGTCTTTTCTTTTATTGACTGAGTGTTCAAGTTTCAATATGCTATCTTCTAAGCCCAAGACTCTTGTTTTTCATATGTTTTACATTGTAATGTCTCTGTGGGCTCTTTTTCTCTATTCAACTAAAATTTGTTGAATAGAAAAATTAAAACTAATAGGCAGCTTGGTGCAGCCTTAACAAGTCTTTATTACAAAATAAATAGAAAATAGAGAAGAGCAGTGTTCAGGTACATTGGAGAGCCTGAAAATGGCACTCTGACTCCATATATTTGAGAGCCCAAAAATGGGCATTCACCATCCCCAGCCTTTAAATAGATTTTGTATCGGTATGTATAGTCAATGGGCTAGTAACCTACATCTTAGCCCAGTGATGCCTCTGCCTCCTAAGAATGCACTTAGTAAGTGCAGGGATCAAAAACCTACCTGGCTTCTACCCTATCTTTATGACTTTGAAATGTTGTTGGCAGAGTCACTATAATTTTGGGGGTTTTAATGATCTCTACATATTTTTAGGCCCAAAGGTTTTATATTAGGATACAGAGCAGTCATTGTAACAGCTTCCACTTCTCTTTGTCTGCGTGGCTGCACAGCACCCAGGCTGTGACTACTTTTTTCATTTTAGAAATTAATACCAGAGCAGTTTTTCCAGTACCAGCAAATTCTAGTCTATTGGTGATACTTTTGATTGATTTTAAAATTTGATTAACTGTATTTTACATTTCATTCAGAATTGTTTCTTTTTCAGAGTTTCAAGTTCTTTATTCACCCCTGTATACTCTCTATGATTTCATTCTTTAGATGTTGCTTTAAATCTTTGAATTAATTTTTTAAAAATTTTTGTGGTACTAGGGTTCCTGGAAGCCCTTCTACCTCCGGTCTACACTCCCATACCTATTTTTTTATATTTATATTTGGAAACAGGGTCTCTTAAGCCAGCGTGGATGGCTTCAAACCTGTGCGATCCTCCTGTCTCTGCCTCCCAAGCACGGGAATTACAACAGTGCGCCACCACGCCCGGATTTGAATTAATTTTTTAAATCTAATGCTTTTGGGATTGAACCCAGGGGCAGTCTATCTCTAGGCTATACTCCCAGCCCTATTTTATTATGTATTTTGAAAGAGGGTCTCACTAAGTTGCAGAGGGCCTCACTAAGTAGCTGAGGCTCCTCCTGTCTTAGCCTCCCAAGTACTGGGATTACAATCATGTACCACTACATCCAGCTAAATCTTTAATCATTCTCATAAGCAAAAAATTTTAATTCAACCCCTGGAATTTTCTGTACCTCTACACTATAAATTCCATTGTTTTGGAATTTTATTTATTTTTGTCTCATTGGCACTCATTCCCATGTTTTCAGGGTACTTTGATTTGCACCTCTCTTTGTAGTACTTTTCCTGTTAGTCCTTTGGAGATGGTTAGTGTACCAAGGTGCAGTATCTCTTAGCTGGTTTGTGGAAATGGTTCAGCAGATGGACATACCATTTACATGAAAAAAAAACAAACTTCCTTTCGACTTAGAAACTTAAGGATCTCAAGGCCATTTTGAACAACTTTTCCATTCTGGGATCACATAATGAATCACATCACTAAACAAGAGCTTCTCATGACAGCTGGCAGGCTGCTAGCAGAGCAGTTTGTTGCAGGGCACTCTAGGCTACAAGTAGTGCTTGCACATGATCCACAGCATGCAGCCCTGGAAGGCCCTCAGGAGCAGCATCTTCTCCCTATTCTGCAGCATCTGTAACTAAGATTATTAAATGTCCAGTAATACTCAATTTTATGTGCTGACTCAGCTAGGCCACAGTATCCAATTTTGGGTCTAACTCAGGTCTAGATGTTGCTGTAAAGTTATTTTTATCTGCGATTATTATTTAAAGTAGTCGAGTCTGGTTAAAGCAGATTATCCTCCATTTTGGGAAGGCTTCTTCCAATCAGTTCAAGGCTTTGAAAGAACAGAGTGACCTCCCTTGAGAAAGAGTAAATTCTGTCAGCAGACTACCCAGACTTGAGCTGTAATATCAACTTTTCCCTGAGTCTTTAACTTGCTGGCACACTCTGCAGAATGTGAATTTATCAGCCCCTACCCACAATCACATGAGACAATTCATTACAACAAATTTGTCTACCTTTGGTGTATCCATCAACACATAAAGGCATGTATATAACACTGTACACAAGAGTATCCTCATTCTCTCTCTCGCTCAATCTGTTCTGTTTCTCTGGAGAATCTGACTTCCAACATAGCAACAGAAATGAATGAAATAAAAATATTTAGAATTCAACATAAAGGTGATACATTATATCATCCAGGAGTAATTTTTCCAAGTCAAAGTAGAAAATATTCAACAAAAGTCAACTCAAATGGATCAAAGACCTAAATGTAAGACCCAAGAGTTTGAAACTACTAGAAGAAAACCAAAAGGAAATATGTGCAGACAATGACTTTCTGAGTAGGACTCCAATAGCCCAAGAAATAATATTAAGAATCAAATGGGACTGGATCAAACGAAAGGTCTTATGGACAACAAAGGAAACATTAACAGAATTAAGAAAATAGCTTACAGAATCAAAGAAAAATTTTTGTCAGTTACTTCCTGAAAGAGGGTTAAAATCCAGAATATAGAAATAACACAAGAAGTTTAACATCAAAGTAACTACCCACTCAATAAATGGCCAAGTGAAATGAACTTATCAAAAGTAAGTATGAATGGCCAATGATTATATAAAAAATGTTCAACATCTTTAGCTATCAGAGGCAAGAGGATAGCAAGCTCAAGGCCAACCAGGCAACTTAGAAAGACTCTGTCTCAAAATAAAAAGGGGTGAGGATATAGACAAGTGGTAGTATATCTTTGAGTTCTAGCCTCAGTATGTATGTGCACATAAGCACACACACACACACACACACACACACACACACACACGCTCGCGTGCACGCGCACACACACACACACACACACACACACACACATACTGAGATTCTATCTCACCCCTCTCAGAGTAACTATAATGAAGAATATAAAAAACCATAAATGCTGGTGAGGATGTGAGGGAAAAAGAACCCTCATACACTATTGGTGAAAATATAAATTAGTACAACCATTATGGAAGTCAGCATAGAGAGTTCACAAAATATCCAATGCATTTTCTTTTGAAGCCAATTTTAAGACCAATTAATCAAAAAATTCATATGGAAAAATTTAATGTAGGAATTGATATGAAATCACTAAATTGGAGGCACTCTGAAGTGGATTAGCCTTTCTATATACAAAGCTTCTGTAATATAAAGAGTTTAATACTGCCACATCAACAGATCATTAAAAATATAATAGAAGGTGTGGACCTAACTACCAATGAAAATGTAGTATTTCAGAAAGATAAAAATCTCAAATTAATGAAGCAAATATTATTTTAGCAAATAAAGCATTAGCCATTTACAATAAAATTAATGTCTTTCCTCACAACCATAATTCAGAATTAATTCCAAATGAGTCAGAGATCTAAATGTAAAAATAAACAAATATGCTAGAGGGGAACATCAATTAAATAATCTTTAATCCGGTATGGGAAAATAGATAAAACATTAATATATTTTGCTAAATATAAAAAACTTTTACATGGAAAAATCATGGCAATGCCATAAAACAGCTATATTATCAACCTATTTTATGACAAATGATTAATATTCTCACTTCATATGTGTTTATAAAATTGAGGGAAAATACCAGAAATCATGGAAAGGAGAGTAAAAAAACACACCTCACCAAAACATATAGAATTTCAATATACCTGCAAGAGAAATGTAAATTACAGCTACACTGAGAGATCCTTTCTCACATCCCATCAGATTACCAGCAATAAAAGGATAACTTGACATACTCAGTGTCAGGAGAGTACAGATAAACAGGTTTTTCCATACCTTGTGACCAACATGAAAAATGGTATAAGGCAGCCTGTGATAGTCACTCTACTATCCTTAACTTGTATAAAATCAATTTAGATTTTTGGCAAACTGGTGAGATAATGTGGTACCTGTCTTGCTTGATTCATTTTGGTCAGAATAATGATCTCAATATGTCATCGTGGCAATAAATTTGGAGGATATCTTTGGGATATGTAAAATATTTTCCTCCTTAATTATTTTCTTAATTATATATGGGGTACAGTGTAATCGGTTGATATAGCACATGTGTAGCATTTCCCTCTTCTTAAACATTTATCATTTCTTCACATTGGGAAATGTTGAATTCTCTTCTAGTTAATAAAAATATATAAATTTCTATGAACTACAGTCAACCTATAGTGTTCTAAAACATTAGAAATTATTCCTGTTCTCTAATTATCCCTGTTGGATACCTGGTACCTGTTATCTAACCTCCTGCTACCCACCTTTCTCTGCCTCTTTGGTGTGTAGCCCTTAATTTCAGCATACATGGATGGATCTTGTCTGAAGGAACTATTACCATATCAGTCTAGCTTTATTTGTATTTCTTCCATTCTTCATTCATTATTTTTTTAGGTGGTACTGGGGTTCCTGGAAGCCCTTCTACTTCTGGGCTACACTCCCAGACCTAATTTTACATTTTTATTTGGAAACAGGGTCTCCTAAGCCAGCGCGTGCGGCTGGCTGCGAACTTGCGCAATCCTCCTGTCTCTGCCTCCCAAGCGCAGGGATTACAAGCGTGCGCCACCATGCCCGGCCTCTTCATTTATTATTAATAACTCTTCTCTAATGAAGAGCAGCTCCTTCTCTCCTGTTTCTTTCTATAGTAGTTTATTTATATAAATATGTGTTTACGGCTACTTAATCTCTGGATTATAATCCAATACTGTTATTTACTTGTTCAATTTTTTCAAATGTTAGCCATTGGTGCTTTCTTTAATTTTAGCAATACAAGATTCTTCAGACTCACATTTTTCTCATCCTACCCCTGCAAACAACCCCCCCCCCTTGAGTCCCTTTGTTGAAGAGTGGCTTAGAATCTAAGGTGTGGACAACTCAGGGATAGAGCTAGCAAACAGATGTATATGTGAATATACATATACACATACATATCTAATTCTGTAAATGTATATTTTCATATGTATTAAGATAAACCTGTCTTTACACTAATGTCTCAGATTCATTCTAACTTTGACATTCCACTAACATTTTTAGCCTATTTCTCTGGTCGTACCTTTATTTCTTTGTCTTCTCTTTGCTATTTACTTTTGTGTATGTGTGTGTGGAAGGAGAAATACAGGGGAATTAATCCAATGGCATTCTACTACTGAGCTACATCCCCAATCCTGTTTGATTTTTTATTGTGAAACAGGATCTCACTAAGTTAGAGAGCCTCACTAAGTTACTGAGGTTGACCATGAACCTTGACCATGAGGTTGACCATGAGGTTGACCTGCAACCCTTCTGTTGCAGCCTCCTAAGTACTGGAATTACAGATGTGCACCTTCACACCTGGCTTGCTTTTTAAAGAGATTTTGTTGTTATATCTTTATTGAAACATAAATCACATACCAAACAATTCACCCATTTCAAGTGGATAGTATATTATAGTCTCCAAGGTGGTCTCAGAATTATGATTATTACAGTCAATTTTAGAACATTTTCATCACCCAAAAGGAATCTCTGGGTCTATTAGCAGTCATCTCCAATTTCTCTTGGGCCTTCCAAGCTTTGTCAACCACTAACTATTTCCACAAATAAATTTGCTTATTCTGGACATCAAATATAATTGGAATTGTACCATATTTGCTCACTGACTTTGTATATCTTCTACTTAAACAGCTGCTATGAGGAAATGTTTCTGCTACAATTCTTACTGTTTTTCTCCCTCAACCCAGCATAATACACTATCCACACAAAAAATAGACAATCAAGTTTTCAGATATACACCACGAGCTGGATTTCATATAGTTATTAGAATTGAGTTGTTCCAGACTCATTTGATATTCAGTCATAAACTCGTGTGGCAGTGACTTCACAATTCCACTGGAGACACTATTAGTAACACATAGCAGTGTATAGTAATTGGAAAGGTGACATAATTAATATTTGAAGTGCTCACTCAAAAAGTTTCCTTTTTGTCCAAGCCAGTTCTTAAAAAACTAAGATATTGCTTGCATTCTTTGACCTTTTGGGAAACCAATGCTCCAAATTTCTCCTTTTTGACTGTATGAGGTGTCTCCAACTTATCCCAAAGCATTGATCCAAATTCAAGAGAAGGTATCAGACTGTAGAACCCTGCTTTGCTCTATTAGTAATAATATGTCATTATTTGATGGCCCTGCTTGTACTAGGCAAATTAAGGCTTTTCTTCTTCATTTGTAAAACTTTCTATTGGCAGAGTCAGCAAAGAGAAAACATTTTGCAGTACTAGGGATGGAACCCAGGGGCATTGTACCTCTGAGATACACCCCAAGGCCTATTTTTTTAATATTTTTATTTTTGAAACAGTATCACACTGATTTGCTAAGGGCCTTGCTAAGTAGCGGAGGCTTTCCACAAACCATAATCCTCTGGTCTCAGTTTCCCAAATGCTGGGATTACAAGCATACAGCACTGCCCCTGGCACACACTTGAACTTTTATTTTTCCTCAAAATCATTCTCTAAGTATTATCATCACTGAAGATATAATTTTGGATCAATCAGAAAGAAGTTACTCTGTAAATGAATCACCACAATTTCAAATGGTAAATTTTTCATTATAATGTATTTTTTTTGTGGTACTGGGGATAGGACCCAGGGGCTTTCTACCTCTGGACTATACCCTCAATCTACTTTATATTTTTATTTGAAAACAGGGTCTCATTAAGTTGCTGAGAGCCTCACTAAGTAGCTGAGACTGGCTTTGAATCTGTGTTATCCTCCTCTCTCAGCCTCCCAAGTATTGGGATTACAAGTGTGCACCACCACGCCTGGCCCCATTAGAATATTTTAACAGATGGACAATCTGTGTGCAGAAGAAATGTGGTGAGAATCCCTAGTTATTTGGATCCTTGCTGCAAACACTTTCTTACTGATACTAATTTATGAAGATGTTCTCTGTGAAAAGTTTTCTTAAAAGCAGTATACCAGATTTCTCGATTAGATTATAATATAATACTTATTTCTTTTTTTCATATTTATTTTTAATTGGTGCACTGTATTCATACATCATAGTGGGATACATACTTTTGTAGACATACATGCACACATTGCCCAGTCAGCCCCCACCCGATCCCCACCCCGTTCTCTCCCTATCCCCCCCTCCTATGCTTGGCTTAGTAGTTGACATCTAGTATTATAGCAATTTATCCAAAATTAAAAATGATAATCTCTCATAACAGTTTCATTTGTCTGATACCAAGCTTTTGATGACTTAAAGATAACATTTCAATATTTCTTTTTGCTTTCTTTCTTACCAGAGAATCTATTTTTTTCTATTTTTTAGGTGAAAATATCATATATTTATATATTTATTTTTCAGAAAAAAATCTATCCTAATATGGAATATGGATTCTAGATACCCAAAACGATCTGAAAAAGAACAAATCTAGAAGATATATATTTTCTGATTTCAAACCATATAAAGCTACAATAATTGAAACAGTGTAGTACTATTCTAAAGGCAGATATATAAACCATTGGAGTTAAATAAAAGCCTAGAGCTAAATTCTTCCCTATATTGTCAAGTTATTTTTGACAAGGTTTCCACGAACATTTGGTGGTGGAAATAATAATCTTTTAACTAAATATTGTTGAAACATAATAATTACATGGAAAAGAATAAAATTGGACCCTTACCTAATCCCATATACAAGTATTAACTCAAAATAGATAAAAGACCTAAATATAAATCTTAAGACTATAAACTTTTAGGAGAAAATCTGGGTCATAAAACCTCACAACAATGAAATTGGCAGTGATTTCTTGGTTATGATTTCAATGGCACAGGCAACAGAAGAGTATACAAACTCCCTAAAAAATAAAAAACATATTGTATATCCAAAGACAATGTAAACAGAGTTAACAGTTACTAATAGAATGGGATAAAATATTTCCAAATGCTATATCTGAAGGTATATTAATATTCCAACTAGAAATCCTAAAAATTAACAACAATAAAGGCAAACAATACCCTTTAGAGATAGGTAACAGACTAACATAAATAATGAATCTCCACAGATAACCAATCTTAGTTGTCTGTTGGATGGAAAATCTTGTTTCTCTAGTTCTGATGTGTGTTACCTATTTCTTCTTTGTAGTTAATCTCTTTGAGTATTTTCTCTAGTGCTGGTTTTGAAGACATAAATTCCTTAAGTTTCTGTTTGTCATGGAAGCTTCTTATTTCTCCATCTAATTTGATAGAGAGTTTTGCTGGGTAGGAAATTTTTGGCTGGAAGTTGTTTTCTTTCAAAATTGGGAATATGTTACTCCAAGCCCTTCTGGCTCTCATAACTTGGTTTGGGAAGTCTGGAGTGATTCTAATTGGTTTGCCTCTGAATGTCACTTGGCCCTTTGCTTTTGTTGCCTTTAAGATTCTCTGCTTGGCTTCCACATTGGTCATTCTGACATTTATGTGGCGTGGGGATCCTCTTCTCCGATCCTGTCTAAAGGGAGTTCTATACGTTTCCTGGACCTGCGTATCGACCTCTTGCTCTATGTCTGGAAAATTTTCTGCTATTACTTCCTTGAAGAGATTGTTGATCCCTTTGGTTTCACTTTCTTTTCCCTCCTCTATTCCAATTATTCTTAGGTTAGCTCTCTTAAAATGGGCCCATATTTCTTCAATATCAGATTCCTGCTGTCGGATATTTTTTCCTAGATTAGAAACTATGCGTTCATTTTTGGAATGATCATCTTCTAAGAGCGAGATTCTGTTCTCCATGTGTTCTAATCGGTTGTTTGTGCTTTGAATTGAGGCCTTTACTTCATTAATTGCATCCTTTATCTCTTTTTGGCTCTCTCTGAGTTCTTTTTGAAGCACCTCTATTATTTCTACAGTTATTTTCCTGATTTGATCTTCTAGAAATCTCTGATTTTCTGTTTTATCGGGTTCTGATGTTGTGGGGTTGTGAGCATTAATTGCTCCAGTATTATTCCTCTTTCCCATGATTTCGGAAGTTTGTGCCTTCTCTGGGTTCTTCCCTTGGGTCACTATGACTTCACATAAGGTGCTCTGGATCTCGAGTCAGTAGTATCTCAGACCCCACTACTCCTTTACTGGGTTTTATCACAGAGTCTCCGACCCAGAGAGTCAATAGAGGCTGCTTTAGACCGTGGGGGGTGCCAGGTTGCACGTTCTCCTATGGTGTGATATCACTGCCACCGCCCCTCTCCCACTGGGTCAAGTCCCAGTGAGTACAGTACTGGGATTTCTCCGCTGTGGCCCGCAATTTGACTCACTGTTCTTGAGTATGCAGATGTAGCTGTAGTGAGTTCCATGCTGCTGCCGCCGGTGGCAATATGGCACCGCTGCTACGCCCTCCGCTGTTGGGCTGGCGTTTTTTTTTTTTTTTTTTTTTTTTTTCTTTTTGGTTTTGATTTCCACTCTGAATTCCTGCAGCGTGTGCTGAGCTCAGACACTGGGAGCTTTAGATGTCCTCTGCACCGAGAAATCCCGCCTTGCTGTTCCGCAGTGGCTCCCCTCGGCTTGCTGTGGCCGTCCCGTGAATTCGCCGGCAGTATGGCGCTGCTGCCACGTCTGCCGCGTCCTCGGGCATGAGGATATCCTCTGTGGCTCTCTTCTCAGTCCGCTTTCTCTCTGGAGCCTGGTGATTTTTTTTTGTTTCTCTGGTGATGTTGTTTTCTGGCTTTGAAAGGCGCTGATTTTGTGGTAATGGATATTTGTTATTAGCGGGGCTCTTAAGCCCCGCTTTTCTCGGTCGCCATCTTCCCGGAAGTCCATAATACTTATTTCTTGATTTAGAAGATTATCTACCTACAGAAATATATTTTCAGGAGTGTGTGTGTGTGTGTGTGTGTGTGCGTGTGTGTGTGTGTGTTCTACTGGGGATTAAATCCAGGGGTATTTTATCTCTAACCCACACCCCCAGCTCTTGTTTTTTATTTTTCAAGAGGGTTTTTCTAGGTTGCTGAGAGTCTCACTACATTGTTGAGGCTGGCCTTTAACCTGTGATCCTCCTGTCTCAGCCTCCCAAGTACTGGGATTACAGGAGTGTATTACCACATTGATCTATCTGGTTCATTTCTTGATTAGTGATTTTAAAAATTTATTTCAAGAGACTCAAATCCTAATCTATACCTTAAGTGGGAGGGGAGATGTAGGAAAAAATAAGATTAAGAATGAGAGCTCAATGAACTTCAAAACCAAATTTAAAATCCCCAAGTTAAAATCTAACTAGTAAAACTTAAAGACAAAGAATTTTGAAAGCAGCAAGACAAAAGCTACTTTCCATATATAATGGATACTCCATGAATAACAGCAAATTTCTCATAAGAAACATTGCCATTCAGAAGATCCTGGGAGGATACACTTAAAATACTAAATGGAAAAATTCTTGACAGTATCAGCAAACTATTCTTCAAAATGAGGAAAGAATTAAGACCTTTCCAGTTAACAAAGCTGATACTAATTACAGTGTGTGACAATATTGCCACCAGAGCTGATACTATACAAAAAGTGCTAGAGACTTCTCTTCCAGGTGAAATTAAGGAATATTAGACAGAAACTCAAAGCCTAAAGAAAATATAAAAATATGGAGACGTATTAAAGTATTCTTGCAATTTGGGTTTATAAGTTTGTTCTGCAACAGGATTAAAAGAGAAAAAAAAAACAGCTAGGTATGGTGGTACACACTTGCAATCCTAGTACTTGGGGAGCTAAGATAGGAGGATCACAGGTTTAAAGATAGTCTCAGCAAGTAGTGAGACTCATATCAACCTGGTGAGACCCTGTTTCAAAATAAAAATAAAATAGCTCTCTGTGGGGTATAGTTCAGAGGTAGAATGCCCCTGGGTTCAAACCCCAGTACCAAAAAGTGAAAAATAAACAAAAATGGAAAACACATAAATTATACATCTGTATTAATAAATACCTAATATATAAGCAATTTGTGACATCAATAAGACAAAGGGGAGAAGCAAAACTGCAAAGAAATAGAGTTCTTGTGTTCAAAGTTATCAGTTTAAAATACATTGGTACAACTTTACAATTTTACTTTAATGCCCATGGAAAATAAAAAATTTGAAGAGGATAAACAAAAGAAAATGAGAAAAGAATTAAATATGTTACTACAAAACATCAGATAAACATGAAGAATGGCAATATATAAAGGAATGTGGCCGGGCATGGTAGTGCACGCTTGTAAAGCCAGCATTTTGGAGGCTGAGACTGGAGGATCATAGTTCACAAACAGTTTCAGCTACTTAGTGAGGCCCTCCACAACTCAGTGCGACCCTGTTTCAAAATAAAGAATAAAAAAATAGGGCAGGGGGTGTAGCTCAGAGGTGGAATGCCCCTGGGTTCCATCCCCAGACCCACACACAAAAAAGTGAAACAAAGTTGTTAAACATATAAAAACTAATTAAAAAATGGAAATAGTCTCTTTCCTATCAGTAATTACCTTAAATGTAAATGGATTAAACTCTCTAATCAAAAGATACAGGTTAGAGAATGAAAATTTTTAAAAAGATTCAACTACCCTGGAGAAACCGGGCCCAGTAGAAGCTGGGTTCTGGGCGGGGGTCGCGTGCAGGGGAACACCAGATGGAGTCCGGGTCGCGGGACTCTGGGCCCCAGGCTGAACTGTGAGTAGCACGCCAGACCCCTAGAGAAACTGGGCCCAGAAAGACGCTGGATTCTGGGCGGGGGTCGCGCGTGGCACACACCAGCCAGGGGCCCTGGGCCCCGGGCCGAACTGCGCGTAGCACGCCAGACCCCTGGAGAAACCAGGCCCAGTAAGATGCTGGGTTCTGGGCAGGGGTCGCGCACGGGGCACGCCAGCCGGGGCCCGGGTCGTGGGACTCTGGGCCCCGGGCCGAACTGCAAGTAGCATGCCAGACCCCTGGAGAATCCGGGCCCAGAACAGAAAAAGATAAAGAAAAATATCAAAGAGGAGGTAAGAAAGCCGTTAAGGATACCAGGACACTGGAGATGCAGACAAAACTTATCTAAATGCACTGGAACTTATGGAAAAATTTGCCGTGAAAGAGGACTGCTATTTCTCTGTATTGTTAAGAATCTCAGACATCACATGTAAGGAGAGAGTTTAGTGGAGACCAAGGAGAAATGCGGTGTTAAAAGAGTTCTCTGCGATGGTGGTGGAGACTTGTATTCAGGAGAAGCAGAAACCGGATCTTACCAACTTTATTTTTTTGGAGAAATTACACCAAATGTCGAATGCTACCATCACGCATGCTTAGGAACACTGGACAACATTCAGAGTGGAAAAAGAGCCTGGGAAGGATTTGAAACGGTGGAGGCAGTGGCAATGCCAGTGGCCAATACTCAGGGGAGGCCGAGATCTGATACATTACACCTGGAACCTTTGAAATAATAACCACAGAGAAAGTGATCGGAACCTGCTGAGGGGTTAGGCAGGCGCCGGGGCCAGTGGCCGACATCGGAGCTTGCTGTGAGGCAAGGCCACTACTGAGGCCTCCGTGGCCGGGATTGGAACCTGCCGAGGGGTTAGACCGATGCTGGGGCCAGCGAGGCCGGCATTGGAGCCTGCCATGACAAGGCTTGTGCTGGGGCCTCCGAGGTCGGGTCCGGAACCTGCTGAGGGGTTAGGCCGGTGCTGGGGCCAGCGAGGCCGGCATCGGTGCCTGCCGTGAGGCAAGGCGGGTATTGGGGCCTCCGAGGACAGGACCGGAGCCTGCTGAGAGGTTAGGCCGGTGCTTGGGCCCACGAGGCCGGCATTGGAGCCTGCCATGAGGCAAGGCCAATACTGCGGCCTCTTAGGCCAGGATAAGAGCCTGCCGAGGGGTTAGGCTGGTGCTGGGGCCGGCGAGGCCGGCATGGAGCCTGCCATGAGGCAAGGCCAGTGCTGGGGCCTCTGAGGCCAGGATAAGAGCCTGCCGAGGGGTTAGGCCGGTGCTGGGGCCAGCGAGGCCGGCATCGGAGCCTGCCGTAAGGCAAGGCTGCTGCTGTGGGCCTCCGAGGCCGGGATTTGAGCCTGCCATGAGGCAAGGCCGGTACTGGGGCCTCCGAGGCCAGGATAAGAGCCTGCTGAGGGGTTAGGCTGGTGCTTGGGCCAGCAAGGCCGGCATCGGAGCCTGCCATGAGGCATTACCAGTGCTGGGGCCTCCAAGGCTGGGATCGTAGCCTGCCGAGGGGTTAGGCCGGTGCTGGGGCCAGCGAGGCCGGCATCGGAGCCTGCCGTAAGGCAAGGCTGCTGCTGTGGGCCTCCGAGGCCGGGATTTGAGCCTGCCATGAGGCAAGGCCGGTACTGGGGCCTCCGAGGCCAGGATAAGAGCCTGCTGAGGGGTTAGGCTGGTGCTTGGGCCAGCAAGGCCGGCATCGGAGCCTGCCATGAGGCATTACCAGTGCTGGGGCCTCCAAGGCTGGGATCGTAGCCTGCCGAGGGGTTAGGCCGGTGTTGGGGCCAGCGAGGCCGGCATCAGAGCCTGCCATGAGGAATGACCGGTGCTAGGGCCTCCAAGGCCGGGATCGTAGCCTACCGAGGGGTTAGGCCGGTGCTGGGGCCAGCGAGGCCGGCATCGGAGCCTGCCTTGAGGCAAGGCTGGTGCTGGGGCCTCCAAGGCCTGGATTTGAGCCTGTCATGAGGCAACGCCGGTACTGGGGCCTCTGAAGCCAGGATAAGAGCCTGCCGAGGGGTTAGGCCGGTGCTGGGACCAGCAAGGCTGGCATCGGAGCCTGCCGTGAGGCATGTCCAGTGCTGGGGCCTCCTAGGCCGGGATCGGAAACTGCCGAGGGGTTAGGGCAGTGCTGGGGCCAGTGAGGCCGGCATCGGAGCCTGCCTTGAGGCAAGGCCGGAGCTGGGGCCTCCGAGGCCAGGATAATAACCTGCCGAAGGGCTAGACCAGTGCTGGGGCCAGCAAGGCCGGCATCGGAGTCTGCCGTGAGACATGGCCAGGGCTGGGGCTTCCTAAGCCGGGAACGGAACCTGCCAAGGGGTTTAGGCCAGTGTTGGGGCCAACGAGGCCAGCATTGGAGCCTGCCGTGTGGCTCGGCTGGTGCTGGGGCCTCCGAGGCCTGGATTGGAATCCTGCCAAGGGGTTAGGCTGGTGCAGGGGCCAATGGCCAGCATAGGATCCTGGCGTGAGTCAAGTTCACTCCTGCGGCCTCCAAGGCCGGGACCAAAGCCAGCTTAGGGGTTAGACCGGTGCAGGGGCCAGCGAGACCAGAACTGGGGCCTCCCATGAGGCAAGGCCGCTGCTTGAGCCAGCGAGGTCTGGATCAGTCCACTGAGTAGCCAGGCCACTACTGGGACCATCAAGAGTGGGATCGGTACTTGCAACGCAGCATGCACAGAGAAATATCGCAGAAAATATAAATCAGACGCTTCTCTTAATCAGCAATAACTAGGAGGAAAAGGGCGACAGGAAGAGGTTGAGCTATAGAAAGGGCCCTATAGTGAAGCAACTAATGTGACCAATCAGAGGGTATGTAATACTGGAGGACGGAGCCTCTTTAAAACACAGGAGGTACATAAACAAATATATCAAAGTAAATCACCAAAGAAGCGTGGGATGGAGGGAGGAGGAGGGAATGGGATGGGGGCTGGAGGAGGGCTAATTGGATGATGTGTGCTTGTATATCCTCTCAAGTCTTGTACTCCAATGTGATTGATATATGACTACAATGCACCAATTTAGGCCAGGATCGGGCCTGCTGTGAGGCTAGGCCAGTGCTGGGGCCTCCGAGGCAGGGATCAGAGCCTGCCGAGGGGTTAGGCCAGTGCCGGGGCCAATGGTCAGCATCAGAGCCTGCCGTGAGGAAAGGCCGCTACTGGGGCCTCCAAGGCCGGGATTGGAGCCTGCTTAGGAGTTTGGCTGGTGTCAGGGCCAGTGAGACCAGATCGGGGCCTCCCATGAGGCAACGCCGCTGCTTGAGCCAGCGAGGTCTGGACCAGTCCACCGGGTAGCCAGGCCACTATTGGGGCCGTCAAGAGTGGGATCAGTACTTGCAATGCAGCATGCACAGGGAAATATCGCAGAAAATAAAAATCAGATGCTTTCCCTAATCAGAAAAAACTAGGAGAAAAGGGGCAACAGGAAGAGGTCAAGCTATAGAAAGGGCCCTATAGTGAAGCAACTAAGGTGACCAATCAGAGGGTATGGAATAGGGGAGGATGGAGCCTCTTTAAAACGCAGGAGGTACATAAAAAATGTATTAAAGTTAATCACCAAACAAGCATGGGATCGAGGGAGGGGGAGGGAATGGGATGGGAGCTGGATGAGGGCTAATTGGATGATGTGTGCTTGTATATACTCTCAAGTCTTGTATTCCAATGTGATATATGATTACAATGCACCAATTAAAAATAAATAAATAAATAAATAAATAAATAAAAATAAGAATATTTAATCCATTTTTTGTGGTACTGAAAATGAAACCCAGGGGAATTCTACCTCCAAGCCACACCCCCAGCACTATTTTTATTTTGAAACAAGGTCTCACTAAGTTGCAAAAGTCTTAAGTGGCTGAGGCTGTCTATGAACCACAATCCTCTTCTCTCAATACCCTTTCTTGATTAAAAACAACAACTGGGAATAGAAGGACTTAAACTAGCCAGGTGTAGTAGTACATGCCTATAATCCCAGATATTTGATTGGCTGAGGTAGGAAAATTGTAAGTTTAAGGCAAATCTAGGAAAATTAGCAAGATCCTATCTCAAAATTAAATTGAAAAAGGAATAAGATACGCCAGGTGTGGTGGTGAAATCTTGTAATCCCAGCATTTGGGAGGCTGAGACCGGAGAATCATGGTTCACTGACAGCCTCAGCTACTTAGTAAGGCCCTCTGCAACTCAGTGAGACCCGGTTTCAAAATAAGGAATAAAACAATAGGGCAGGGGTGTAGCTCAGAGGTCGAATGCTCTTGGATTCCATCCACAGACCCACAAAAAAAAAGAAAAGGACTAAGTTATGAAGAGTTTTACCTAGCATGGATGAGGCCCTAGGTTCAGTTTTCAACACTCTCTCCCCCTACACACACACACACACACACACACACACACACACACACACACGAAAGAAAAAACACAAAAGGGGAGAGATAAAATAACAAAAAATAAAAGTTGCGCACTGTAAAACTCCATAGCAAATATATTCAACAGTCAATAATTGAAAGCTTTCTCCCAATCAGAACAAGACAAGGATACTGTTTTCATCATGTCTTTGTAACATATTGACATATTTTAAGTCCTATCCAGAGGGAAAAAATAAAGATAAAAGGCATATTAATTGGAAATAAAGAAGTAAAATTATCTCTGCCACAGATGACATGATTTTGTATATAGAAAATAAGAAAGTCAGAGATTTGCATAATGCAAATTACAAAATGTTCGAAGAAAGTTTAGAATATAAAAAATTAAAAATAAAATATAGTCACTGACTGGATTGCTTAAGGTTCTTAATATATCAATACATGTATCAACTTATTCAGTGCAATCCCTAACACAATCCTAGATTAAGTTTGGCAAAAATTTAAAACTCCATCTTAAAGTTAATATGAAATTTCAAAGGTCCAGAATACCAAAACAATATTGGGGGGGGGGGGAGAAGAAGTTTGAAGTCTGAAACATGACACACTGGAACATGGCTCACAAAACAGAAACCAAAAACTTCTTTCAGCACTGGGGACCCCTGGAGGTCCTGAACAGACTTGTAGCCTCAGGTGTGTGATATAGAATGTACCCTGAAGAGCTCCTGTATTAATGTTTAGAGTTGCTATAATTAAGTCATGAAGGTTGTAATCTCATCAGAGGATAAATATACTGTAATGGATTTACTGGGTGGTAACTTAGGTAGATGGCTGGAGGTGGGATCCTGGGGATGTGGCCTTAGGGATTGTACATGGAAGCCCTGATCTCCTTGCTTTCTGGCATCCAGCCTCCATGCTGTGAGAGCAGAGACCATGCTCTACCTCTCTTTGCTTCTTGACACCATGCCCTAAGTTCTGAAGACCCAGCCTGACATGGAATGGAGACTAAAATCTACAAAAACTGTGAACAACTAGACCTACATTCCTCTAAGTGTGTGGTCAGTTGATTTGGATTACAGACATGAGATTGCTAACTGAGACAGACACTGGCACTAGAGGAATGGGGTCACTGTTGTCTCTAAGTCTAACCATGTGAACTGTCAATCTCTGAAATTAGTTTGTGAGAGGAAGTTGAAGTCTAGAATATGCACAGAAAGGAAGATGGCAGAGGCCATACTAAGGAGGTTTCAGAGGGTAACGAGGACTCCACAGGAAAATAGAGTAGACATCACATGTGATACATTCTGGCAAATAATTTATTGGCAATTTGCCTGTGTCCTGTTATGGTTGTGGTGGCACTGTGGGCTCATTTTCCTCTATTCAACTATGATTTGTTGAATAGTGAAATTAAAACTAAGAGACAGCTTGGTACAGCTTTAACATGTCTTTATTACAAAATCAGTAGGAAATAAAAAGGGAAGAGGAGAAAAAGGAGTGTGCAGACATGCTGAAGAGCCCAAGAATGAAATGCTGTTCCTGCATGCTAGAGATCCCTAAAATAGAACTCTGACCTTATCTTCATCCTTGGCCTTTAAATATATTTTGCATTAGTATGTTCTTATCAGCGTTCCCAAGGCAATGGGCTAGTAACTTATTTCTTAGCCAGGTGGCACCTCTTTGTCTTCAGAGAGTGCACTTAAGAGGGAGACAGGACTTCCAGGAAGATGGTGACCAAGAAAAGCAGCATTTACGAGTCCTGCTGACACTCAATCTCCATTGCCTCAAAAATAATGCTTTACATAGCCAGAAAACACTATCAGAAGAGGAATAAAAATTATAAATACAAGAGACAGAGAAAAAAAAAGACTAGAACAACCAGAGAGCAGAAAAGAAACTTGCCTGCCCTGTGGTGGCAGGCACCACACAAATGCCATCGTGCCTCATAGCACCAGGAAAACAAAGAACTGAAGTGAGCAGCTGCAATTCAATTGATTGTAATTCATCAGTTCTTCCTGTGCAAAGACAGGCTAAAATTTCCAGTGGCCAAGCCCATCATGCCCTCCAGGGATTTAGAGGAGAGCTCAAAACCAGAAAAGAAATACCACAGCCTTGTGGTTGAGGGTGCTGTGGCAGCGACATCTTGCTAGCGGTGGCGAAGTTCACCATGCCTGTCAGAGATCCATACCAGCAAGCACCAAAATTGTTAGTAAAACTGCGGCTCTTGCAGGAGAAATCCCAGGGCTGCACCCCAAAGGACTCATGCAGCTTTGATAAACTCCCTGGGTCTGAGATCTTGCAGTTCAACCCAGTGAAGTAGTAGTGGTGGCAGAATTTACCATTCCCTAGTCACAGCTCCCTGTGAGAAAACGTCCAGCTGGGAGCCCCCAAGGTCTCGCGCAGCCACAACTAACTCCCTGGGTCTAAGACTTTGTGATACAACCCAGTAAAGGAGTAGTGGCGGCCGAGATTACCACACCCTCCAGATATCCAGAGCACCAAAAGTGAAGTTGTGGTGAGCTGAAGAAGAACCCAGAGAAGGTGGAAGTGGGTTCTGCTGTTGTTCACATCAGAAGCTCAGACAGACTCAGTCTCTGATCAGTGGAAAGTGTGGGGGGAGTCCTACGCTTAACACTAAACCCAATGAGTAGGATCTCCAGGAACACCACAGACCTTCCAATTGTGGTGAATAGAGAGAAGTCAGACTAGCCCAACCCTAGCTGTGGAGAACAGGGTTTCCTACATCAAGTTTGGTCTCAGAGGCATACACTACCAACAGAGTAAGGGAGAGACCTAGATTCAAAGTCTGTGGAAAGTGACCTTCACTCAATATTAAATCCAGCTCCATTGATACCGACCATCTGCATAGACAGAAGACTCAGAGAACCAAACTCACAGAGGGAAAAGTACAGGTGGCACCCGATGTCTACACAGAGAGAGACTATTGAGGATATAGCCACTGAATAGTCATTAATTTGTAGAATCACATTAATTCATTGTTAGGATTGTTTTGTTTTTTGTTTTTTTTTGTGTGTGTGTGACAGTATATGCCTGGCTGTCTTTTTGTTTTGCTTTGCTTTTGTTTGGATTTTTTTTTTGTGTTTTTTTTTTTTTTTTTAGTTTTTAGTTTTGTTTGTTTCTTCCATGTACATACCTACACTCTCCTCTCTATCCCTTTTCCATCTTTTTTCTTCTATCTCTCTCTTGTCTTGTATTAAATCCATTTCATATCACTATACCAGAAACTCTACATTGGTTACCAGAATACTACCACATTTTTACTATCTCTAATCTCTAATATATATTACCTTACCAAACTCATATTCTCATACTATTCAACCCTATCTGAGACCTTACTCTATTCTTCCATTTACTCCTTCTCTTCCTCCTTCCTTACTCAAACTTCACTGTTGAGTATAATACAACTTTTCCTTGGATATACCAGCTGACACCTAGAGACTGAGATAAATTTATCAAAAGCACCTGGTAAAAACTTTTGAAATCATGGGAAGGAGGAACAACAACAGAACAATGAGCTCTCACAACCCCACAATAACAGAACCTGATAACACAGAAATACAGAGATCCCCAGAAGATCAAATCAGGAATGTAACAGTAGAAATAATAAAGGTTTTCAAAAGGAATTTAGAGGGAGACTGAAAGAAATAAAGGATGCAACAATGAAGCAAAAGCATCTATTCAAACTATAAACAATCAATTAGACCACATGGAGAATAAAATCTCGCTTCTAGAAAATGATCACTCCAAAAATGAATGCATAGTTTATAACTTAGAAAAAACAATTCAACAGCAGGAATTGGACATTGAAGAAATATGGGTCCAGTTTACTGGTGTATAATCTTTCAAAATAGTTTCTGATAATCCTTTGAACTTCCTCACTGTCTGTGGTGATGTCTCCTTTTTCATTTCTGATTTTAATAATTTGAGTTGATTCTCTTTCTTAGGTTGGCCAGGAGTTTGTCAATCTTAGTAATATTCTCAAAGAACCAGGTTTTTTTTTTGTTGATTCTTTGAATAGTTTTTTTATTCTCTATTTATTTCTTCTCTGATTGTAATAATTTCCTGCCTTCTCCTGGCTTTGGGATTAGATTGTTGTCGTTTTCCTAGGTTCTTGAGATGTGTCTTTATGTTGTTTAATTGGTGACTCTCTTTTTCTTATGTGTTACTCAATGCTATAAACTTTCCTCTTAACACCACTTTCAAAGTGTCCCATAAATTTTGGTAAGTTGTGCCCTATTTTCACTTAATGCCAGGAATTTCTTTATTCTTCTTATTTCTGTTCTTACCTTCTCATCATTCAGTAGTGTATCATTCACTCTTCATGTATTTAAGTAGTTTCCTTTGGTCTTCCTGTTGTTGATTTCTACTTTCATTCCATTGTGGTGTGAAGAGATGCAGGGAATTATATCTTTTGAATTTATTGGTGCTTGTTTTGTGGCCGATGATGTGATCTATTTTGGAGAAGGTTCCATGGGCTGCTGAGAAGAATGTGTATTCTGCTGTTTATGGTTGTAATATTCCTTATATGTCTATTAGGTCCATTTGGTTTATAGTTTTCTTTAGTTCGGAAGAGTCTTTACTCATCCTTTGCCTTGAAAATCGATCTAGTGGCATGAGAGGTGTGCTGAAGTTTCCCAATATGATTTTATTTGGGTCTATTTGAGATCTGATGTCCTGAAGGGTTTGTTTTCCAAAGGTGGGTGTACCTCCAGTTGGGGTATAAACATTTAGTATCATTGTATCTTCTTGGTGGATTGTTCTTTTTAATAAAAAGAAGTGCCCTGCTTTGTCTCATCTGTAGCTTAAAGTCTGTTTTTTTGAATACCAGCATTGCTACCCCTGCCTGCTTTTGGTCTCCATTAGCATGATATATCTTTTTCCATCCTTTCACTTTCAGTCTATGAATGTCTCTGGCTGTAAGGTTTCTTACAAACAGCATATTTTGGATTATGTTTTTTAATCCACATTGTCAGTCTATATCTTTAATTGGTGAGTTAAGTCCTTTGACATTCAGGGTTATTATTGAAACATGATTTGTTTTCTGTCATTCTGTGCTCTATCTTCTGCTTGGCATAATGTTATTTATTCTTTACTTAGTTGCCCCACTGATCAACTTCATCTCTTGTCTGGTTCTGAAATTTGTTTCTTTTTTCTTCTTTATTGTTTATTTCTATAAGTATTTTCTCTAGTATTGGCTTTGAATTCATAAATTTTCTGAGATTTTGCTTATCTTGAAACACTTTTGTTCCTCCATCAATTTTGAATAATAATCTTGCTGGACAAAGCAGTTTTAGTTGGAAGTTGTTTTCTTCCAGGGTCTGGATTACATCATACCAGTCTCTTCTGGCATTCATGACTTAGGTTGTAAAGTTTGGGGTGTTTTGCCCCTATATATCACCCATTTTATTATTTTGCCCCTATATGTCACCTGTTCTTTTGGTCTTACTGCTTTTAAGATTCTTTCCTTGGCCTCTATGTTGGTCATTTTGATTATTACATGATGTGGGGAGGTCCTTCGTTGATCTTGTTTTGTATATCTCCTTAACGTCTAAGTCCAAGTCTCTTTCCATGTTTGAAAAATTCTCTGAAATTATTTTCCTGAAGAGATTGTGAATATCCTTGGTCTGTACCTCTATCCCTTCTTCAATGCCTTTTAATCGTAAATTAGGACATTTCATGTTGTCAAATAGTTGTTGGATGTTTAGGTTTTGTTTTTGTAATGACTTCTGTATGCTGTTGACTGTGCTTTCAGTTTTTTTTTTTTTTTTTGGTGGTACTGGGGTTCCTGGAAGCCCTTCTACCTCTGGGCTACACTCCCAGACCTATTTTTTACATTTTCATTTTGGAAACAGGGTCTCCTAAACCAGCGCGCGCATATGGCTTCGAACCTGCGCGATCCTCCTGTCTCTGCCTCCCAAGCGCGGGGATTACAAGCGTGTGCCACCACGCCCAGCTGTGCTTTCAGTTTTGAATGAACTCTCTTCTAACAGTGATATTCTATTTTCCATTTCATCAGAATTTCTTTCTATTGCTGTCTTCATTTCATTTATTGACTCATTTCATTCCAGACCACTTTCTGATTCTTAGTGTCTCCATTTCCTCTTTCATTTTTTGTACACTTCCTTTGAGGCTTTTCATCATATTGAAGATCAGGATTCGGAATTTTCCTTGCACTTCTTGTAGGTCCGTATTAATGATTTCCTTTCTTTCTTCACTCTTAATTCTCTTATTTCCAGTGTTCTCAGGCTTGTTTTTCTGATGTCTTCGCATCTTCTCTTTTGTGGGTATTCTGTCTGATCCAATCATAGTAGTAGAAATTTAGAGGTATCTGCAGGTAAGCAGTGTTTTTTATTCAATGCTGAGGGTTGGGTAAGGGGGGGAGAAGCTGGAGTGATGGGTACAGGAGTCGGGTAAAGTAGAGCATATGATTAGATTGAGTAAGAATTTAAGTATAATAAGATAGTATCTGGTTGATAGTGAGAGGTTAGATCGTAGGACTCTTGTAGTTAGTATTTACAAATGGAGATATGAAATAACTTGAATTTAAAACAAGTAGATACAGTAAGGGAAAAAAAGAAAATTTTTGAGAGAAGAGAGTAGATAGGCTAGAGTGAGGAAGTTTGTCAAAGGAATGGGGGGAATGAGCAAACAAACATGAAGAAAGAAACAAGTTACAAAAACTAATAATTATAAATCAAAGAAAAAAAATGAAAAGAAAAAAAAAGGACAAAAATTTAAAAACTAGTGATAGTGTGAAAGAAAAACAAAACAAAACAAAACAAACAAACAAAAAATATCACTCCTACTAATTTACATATATAGGGCCAGGCCCAGATGATATCTGTATGTCTGTTCACTATGGTAGATTTTAGAGTATATTCCAATGTATCTCATTTGTTCTGTAAACTATTGTGAGATTTTGAACCCACTGTATGAGTATTTGCGATCCTCTATCTCCTCCGATAGCTTTCTGTTTAGGTGTCAGGGCATTGCGCCAGCAGAGGGTATCCAGTGTAGTCTGGAACGACCCCTTGTGACCCTGTGCAGGTACTCTGCCTTGAGCATGTTGCCTGTTTCTGGAGGTTCTAACTGGACTACATCCAGGATGGGCAGCATAGCTTTAGCCCACCATGATCCCGTTGCGACTCTGGGCAGTCCTCTTCCAAGTACCGAGTAACTCAAGCAGATATCTGGCTGTCCTACTGCTGAGTCTCTGGAGGGCAGAGTTCATAGGTTGAATGGCCCTGGGTTCAATCCCTAGTTCTACAAAAAATAAAAAATAAATTATGGGTGAGAATGAGGAAACAGTGGCCATGATGAAGATGGACCTATTGCAGTCATGATGAGATGAAGGCAAGTCCAGTGGCTATGATTTAAAAAGGCCCAGGAGCAGTAATTAAAGACGGCTTGGCTACATTTCTTACTGGAGGTCAATCTCAGTTCTCATATAATGCTGGCTTTGTAGGAAAAGAGGAATCGTGGCATTGTCTCTAGATTTCAAAGAAAGGTCTGATAAGCCAAGCAACATGTGGCAGGGCCAGAACCCCTGCAAGCATGCCCAAATTGGGCAATTTGGAAAGCTGTAAGGGTGAGGCCAAGGTTTCCAGAAAAAAAAAACACAAGATTTAGAAATGCCAGAAATGTGGAATGACACAAGGAAAGATTGCAATCTGTGAGCCATGGAGCCAGGCTCAAAGAGCAACTATACTGTCCATTGTGATCAACCAGACCACAGGGGTAGAACTTCCAAGGCCCATGGAGATTGGCTCTCACAGAATTAAGTGCTTGCACTGTAGATTTGGATTCTGTTTCAGTCCCATTCCTTCTTCCTATGGTTCTACTCCTTCCTTTTGAAACACAGATGTCTATTCTGTGCCATTGTATATTGGATGTGTAACTTGCCATTTATTTATTTATTTATTTATTTATTTATTTATTTTGCGTGGTACTGATGTGGAACCCAGGGGTGTTTCTATTTCTGGGCTATACTCCCAGACCTATTTTATACTTTATTTGTTTATTTTGAAACAAATGTAACAGCATTTGTTAGTTATAAAACGCATGAAATTTCAGGAAACAATTCTAGGGAATGGTGTTTTTTAAATGATTTAAACATACATAACACAAAACACAAATGCTCATCATGAAAGATATTATGTTAAGATGTAGGTTCTAATAAATGTTTTACCTTTATGTACTCTGTCTTCTATTAAGTATTTCTCTGCCTATAAAATAAAGGTATGTATTTATACTCTGAGAAGGCAGGAGACAAAGAAGCCATGAAATTTTAACAAGTACAACAAGAAAGGATTAGCAACTGGGAGTGATCACACACTAACTGATTAGAGAGAGATAGAGATAGAGATAGAGAGAGATAGAAAGAGAGAGGGAGAGAAAGAGAGAGAGAGAGAGAGATTGAGTGCCTAGTAATGTACTGGAAGATGCTCAATTAACCAAATCCCAAGAGGTCCATCTGTGAAGTTTATCCCATGTCTCAGTAAAGAAAATGTCTAGCTGATCTTACTTATAATCAAATGGGTAGAGGAAGAATGCACTAAATGGTAAACTGAAAAACACTCTCCAGATCCAGGATTTGAGGAACATGGACCAGAGATAGCATCATTACACTGTAGATAAAGCAAAGACCCACTGCTGGAGTTTGAGTATGATCTGAGTGTATTCCACAAAGGTTGATGTGCTGGAGACCTGGTTCCCAGGTAGCTATGGTGAAACTGAAAGGTCATAGAATGTGATGGGGATTGAGCCTGTACTGATTGCCAATTGGGCAGTATTAATTGCTAATAAGAACAAGCTTCCATACTTGGGACTGAATCTAGCATTCTACCTCTAAGATATACTCCCAATCCTAAATTTTATTTTATTTTTGCAGTACTGGGGACAGAACCCAGGGGCATTATACTTCCAAGCTACACCCCCAGTCCTTTATTTTATTCTTTATTTTGAAACAGGGTCTCACTGAGTTGCAAAGGGCCTCACTAAATACCTGAGGCTGTCTGTGAACCACAGTCCTCCTGTCTTACAAGCATGTGCCACACATACAGCTTTTATTCTTTATTTTGAAACAGGGTCTTACCAAGTTGTGGAGGGCCTAACTGAGGCTGGCCATGGACCTGCCATCCTCCTGTTTCAGCCTCCCAAGTACTGAGATTATAAGTGTGATCCACCATGCCTGGTTCTTTTTTGTTTGTTTCTAAGCTGTCAGCCAAGAGCTCTGGCCAAGTGTTGACCTTGGTCAGCTAAAAGTTGGCTGTTAGGCTGGCTAAACACTGAGTGCTAAATTTACAGACACCTGCACTTAGAAAAGAATTATGCAGACTTTCACAAAAGCTTGGACTAAAGTTAAAAGATGAAAAAGCAAGCTGCATTAATGCAATATTAACTATTAATAACAAAATAATTACAACCCTAAAATCTCCATTCTTTAAAAGGCTATATTCCTGTGTCTTTCTTTATTATAACAAGCTTTTAACTTCTAGCAGATAAGAGATTAAGGGATTCTTAGCACTTACTAAGGACACAGAATACAAATTCAGTACATAGACCACTTGGACCAAGTTTCATATGACAAAGAATTCATATTCTCCTCTCTCTCTCTCTCTCTCTCTCTCTCTCTCTCTCTCTCTCTCTCTCTCTCTCTCTCTCATCTCTTGGGTTTTGAGATTTTTCTCTTTAGTTTATTTCCTTACTGTTTTATGAGAATTTATATAGAGACTTCAGACCAGTGCACGTGTCATTAAAGCTTTTAGAGCATTCAATTCAAAACAGATTATAACAGTTAGCTGTTTTGTCAGCATCCTCATTTTCTGTAAAAGCATCATCATTTTTTACCTGTGTAGGTGAAAAAACTGAGGAATGCACATAAAATGTTTTACTTAAAATCACAACCTGAAAAATATTAAACCCTATTCAAACAAATTAACACTTACTGTGTGCTTACTGTGTTCACTAGGTTCTTATATGTATTAACTCATTTAATTACTACATGAACCCATCTGAAATATTTACTGTTATCACACATGAAAAAAAGCCCCAGAAGCTGGGCATGGTGGCCACCTTGTAATCCCAGCATTTGGGAGGCTAAGACCGGAGGACCGTGGTTTATAGATAGCCTCAGATACTTAGTGAGACCCTTTGAAACTCAGTGAGACCTGGTTTCAGAATAAAGAAAAAAAATACGCCAGGGGGTGTAGCTTGAAGGTCAAATGCCCCTGGGTTCCATCTCCAAAACTGAAAAAAAAAAAAAACTCAGATGCTAATAATTTACCTACGATCGCAAAGCACAAAGTGGAACAACTGGACACACATCCACACAGCCTGATTGCTTATGTTCCTCAGAATTTATGCATATTTACATATCTGTATTATCTTCGTCTGTTGGGGCTGCTCTAACAGAATACCTTACACTAGATGGCATAAGGACAACAGAGATTTATTTTCCCATACTTTTGGAGGCTGGAAGTCTGAAGACAAGACACTGATGGATGTGCTGTATGGGGAAGACCCACTTTCTGGCTCACAGATGGCCATCTTCTAACTCATCATACGGAGGAAGGGCTGAGGGGCCTATGTGGAGTCTCTTTTACAGGGTATTAAGTCCATTCGTGAGAACTGGCCCTCATGATTTAATACCACCCCAGGGGCTCTACCCCATTACCATCAGCCTGGGATTAAGATTTCAACATAATGAATTTTGAGGGAGGACACAAATATGAAGAGAATTTAATATTCCAACAATGTGATATAATTATGTGTAAATATTATTAACATATAAATATCCAGCAACTTAGTGAGGCTCTCCAAAACTTAGTGAGATCCTGTTTCCTAATAAAAAAATAAAGTAGGGTGAGGGTGTAGCTCATAGGCAGAATGCCTCTGGGTTCAATCCCTAGTACAAAAAATAGTATAAATTTTAGTAACAATATGCATGAACATCATGTGATTATATACAATTCTCTTACATTCATTTTTTTTCAGGTTCTACATTCTTTGGTTCTGACTCGTGAGTCATATCTACTTCTCCTTTCATTAATATAGTGACATAATGATAATTCTCCTCCTCAATGAAAGAATTCACCACTGAGGAGAAGCGGACATTTTTCAGGTGAAGAGCTGCTTCTTCCCACGTTTTCCTTTGCGTACACTCTTTCCAGGTTTCACCATTTTAAAAAAGATGAAACGGGGGTGCAGAGTCTCACTGGTCCATTAGAGTGCAAGGCAGCTGGTAGGTAGTAAATATCTGTGCTTATCTACAGTGATTGGACATTGTCCAAGGTCAGCCACAAAGCCTTGCTTCTTGAGGTTTAGAAAAATCCACTTTCCTTCTCTTGGGCGCAAGGACCAAAGTCAAAGTGACCCCCCCGGAAGCTGAAAACTGCTGGCAGAAAATGATCCTTTCCTCTTCCCCAGGAGGACACAGTGAGGATGCCCGCTGCTGGTCATCACTACTTCCACCCCAACTCCAGTCCGCCGCCCTGGGCCTCCCTACTGGCCGCCATCGCGCGCTGACCCTATACTTTATTTGGAAACAGAGTTGTCACAAGAGTTATAATTTCATCAGAGGACGATTCCATTGGCATTTACTAGGTGGGAGCCTGGGCAGGTGGGGTGTGGCTGGCAGTGAGTCCTTGGGTGTGTGGCCTTGGGGATTATATATGGTCCTATTCCCATCACTTGCTCTTTGGCTTTCAGCCTCTGTAATGTGAGAGCAGAGCTCATTCTCTCCCTCTCTCTTTGCTTCCCACTGCCACAAGCTGAGCACCACAGACCTGGCCTGACATGGACTGAACCCTGAAATCTACAAAACCTGTGAGCAAATCTACCTTTCTCCAAGTGGTGTGGTCACTTGTTTTGGGTTATGGCAGTGAGGATGCTGACTGAGATATTCAGGTTTTCTTACAGATATGTTGGTTTGGAACTAGTGACAAAGATGACCTGCCTGATATTCAGGAGTAACCACCACACAGTGGTAGATGGTAGGAGAACACAGATTCTGCAGTCTTTCAATAGCCTGAAACCATGGAGGAGAGCATCTTCATGCACATGCTCCATGCAGAGAAGCCAGCAGTTCCACTGACTGCATAGCTGATTCTCAGGGAGTCTTCATGAGAGAGGACTTTCTCCACGTGACTTCTTGTTTAGGAAACCCCACAAATTTATGACTGCTGCCTGCCCATCATATATACAACACCAAAGAAAGTTCCATTCTCCATAGCTATCAGACATCAATCCAGTCCTCTTAAGGTCTAGGTTCTAGTATAGCACGAAGGTTAAGGAGCTTCTACCTGCCTAAAGTCAAATACTAATCAGCCTATATGTACAAAGAAGAGTCAGAGTCAATGTTTGTAAAGATTCTTTTTCTCTAAAGGATGAACAAACATAGCAGCAGTGAACTGGTTGAGAATGACCCTTGGGTGATCACTGCACACAAAGGGTCCATAGTCCCTGATGCACCACTCACAATCCACAAATTCTCTGAATGTTTACTTCACACAAACATATGGTCAGGTATATAGATATCTATCAATTTCACAGAGTGTATGTGTGAGTGTGTGTGTGTCTGTGTGTCTGTGTGTGTTAGCAAACATTTAGTGAGATATCATGGGGGGGTGCAAGAAAGTCTTGATTTTGAGCTTTCTTTCTTTCTTTCCTTCTTTCTTCCTTTTTAATTTACTTGTTGTACTGGGGATTGAACTCAGGGGCATTGTACCTCTGAGCCTCACCCCCACCCTTATTAATTTATTTTGAAGCAGGATCTCATTAAGTTTTAGAGGACCAAAGTTGCTGAGGCTGGTTGGGAACCCGAAACCCTCCTGTCTCAGCCTCCCAAGTACTAAGATTGCATCTTGCACCACCATATCTGGCTGGTTTTGAGTTTATAAGGTATAACTATCATGCCATGACTACACTCAACTTACCCACATGATACCACTGGACAATTAACTGAGAAGAGATGAGCACTATAAATGATCACAAGCTAGTTCCAATGAGCTCCAGCACACATATCAATATGTGCACACTATCCACTTGTCCCACCCCTGAGTAGCAGCCTCAACTCCAAGTCCAAATATAAAAAGACACTGCATTATATCTCTCCAGAACACACATGCCTCATATTTCCTAAACACACGTACAACTGCTACCTGTACCCTGAACTCACAGACCACTAAACTACATAAAGTTTGCTACATAAAATTTTACACAAAAATTCTTTTCAACCTAAACATTCATATGCTACTCCTACAACTATGCATACACATATAGCATGTATCACACACAAATATGTACAACAAACACCCTGTCTAGAGTGAAAATCTAAAAAACTCACCACCTAAAAACAGACCCACACAAAAATCTCACAGCTCTAAAACACATATACATAGAAATACACACTCAATCTAGTCTATTTCCAAAAATATGTAATGACTCTTACATAAAAAGAAATAGTAAACACAACAGAAACATAGATTTAAGGATCCTGAAAACATGAGAAAAGGGGCCACAAAGACAACAATAAATCCTTAAAACCCCTTAAAAATGGAAGAACTCAATTCAGAAGTGCAAAAATGCCAGAAGAAATTAAAATTTTGATCTTACTATAACCTAAGATCTTAAGAATGAAATCAGAAAGAATATACAGAATGTGAAAATATAACAATAAAGATAATGAAACTCTAAAAACCAAACCAAGCTAAAAACCAAACAAAACCCTGAATGAAATAAAACGCAATAAACCAAATAAAAAATTTAATAGAAAGTATCATCAATAGACAAGACCACAAGCAAAAGACTCTCAGGCTTAGAAGACATGGTGTTTAAACTTGACCATTTAGTCAATAATAAAGAAAATACAATAGAAGACCATCATAAGAATATTTACTGTGTGTGTGTGTGTGTGTGTGTGTGTGTGTGTGTGTGTGTGGTACTGGGGTTCCTGGAAGCCCTTCTACCTCTGGGCTATACTCCCAAACTTATTTTTTTTTTTATATTTTTATTTGGAAACAGGTCTCTTGAGCCAGTGTGGCTGGCTTCGAACCTGCGTGATCCTCCTGTCTCTGCCTCACAAGCGCGGGGATTACAAGCATGCGCACCACAGCTGGCTCCATTATCTGAATATTTAAGTAATATTAAAGAACATCAATGATAAATCGGGTTCCTCCCTTCCCACACATGATCTCGCAGCAAAGACAGGAGGAGGAACCCTGGAGGCAGAGAGTATGCTCCACAATAGTCACGAGAGGATCTGCCTTCTCACGCTTAGTTCCACCCCCCAAAATATCAGCCTTAAAATAGAAGTACTTCTGCCCCTGAAACGGGTGAGGTTATGCCATTTGATTGGGACTGGTCCCCCGTCCTATGACTGGACCCCATCCCCAAGAGGGGAGCTCCTGGCAGGATTAAAGCTGCCTCCTCTCATAACTCACACTGCATCTACATAGCATCTCTTCAAAGAGCTTTCATCATGGTGCCTACCCCAGGATGACTATTTATTATTATTATTAATACTTCTTTTTCTTATTGTGAGTCTGAGGATGGAACCCAGGGGCATGCAACCTCTGAGCTACACCCCCTGCCCTATATTTTATTCTTTAATTTGAAACAGGGTCTCACCAAGTTCCAGAGGGCCTCACTAAGTAGCTGAGGCTATCCACGAACCACGATCCTCCAGAATGCTGGGATTACAAGTGTGTGCCACCACACCCGGGTATTATTTAAAAAAAATTTTTTTCCTTTCTTCTTCAACTCTCCAACTTGCCACCACTGCGGAGTGCTCCACGTGACTGGAACCACCTACCCAGCAACTGCTGGTCGCTGCCGCCAGCTCTTCCACCTCCTGCCGTGGTTCTGCCTGCTTCCCAGGCAGCTTTTGAGCTGCATGTCCCAAGGTAACCACCAAAAGCCTCAGCCAGTGCTGCCAGCCTATGCCCGCCTTCTTAGGTACTTCCCACCTGGCCCCGCCCGCCATTTGGGGCACTTCCCGCCCACACTCCTCTACTCCCTCACTTATGTCCACCTTTTAGACCTTCCACAACTCAGTTCTGGCCACCCTGGCTCCAACTCCCGCCCAGGCTTGAACTTGCTGTCACCACCGCTCTGGTCTGTCTGCCCGGAACCAGGCTCCCATGGAGCAGACTTGGTTTCCAACACAGGCCCTTCCACTCCCCCCCCTCCCGACCCCCATCCCTAACCAGGCTCACGTGCGCATACCACCTGGCCCAACCTCAGGGTCTGCTGGGTGTGTGGCAACCATTTTATTTCCATACCACTGCCGGCAGCCACACTTCAACCAGCAGCTCTGTCAAGAGCCAGCAGCCATCTTTAATTCCACCCAGCTGCTCGCCAGCAGCCATCTTTAATTCCACCCAGCGCCACTCACGCCAAGCCCCAGTGGCCATCTTTAATTCCACCCAGCAGTTCTGCAGCGTGCCTCTAGATATGCAGCTTCTCAGCGCTTCTACTCTCGCCTGCACTGGCTGGCAACACTTCACTCCGGTGAGCTTCCCCTTCCCTGGGCAAGCGGGTCTGGCATTAAGCCTCTCCCGGACTTAGGCTCACGACTGTTAAAAATCCAAATATTTGGTGTCCAGTTACCCTGGGGTAGCCAGGCTGCCCTGCAGTTGTGTAAACAGTGTGGAGATGTTCTTCTCAAGCACAACCCTGCCCTGTTTCCAGATGTTAAACAGGATTTTTGGGATGCCTATTTCCTGTTTTTCCTTCTTGCCTGCTGACCAGTTATGAAGGGAAAGCAACAATCCAAATTCGACTCCCAGTCTGCACTAGGTCATACTGGTTGATCTCCAGACTCTGGGTTTATCTAGGGAACTGTGCCCCGAGTGGCTCATTTTTTTCTGTACAAGGTCTTGCCTGAGTTTGGTCCTTTAGATCTTAGAATGTTGACTGATCTCATTAACTTTTGCAAACAGTCTGGTAAATGGTTGGGAGTGCTTTTCGTGCAGGCTTTTCTTTGCATGCGTTCCTGGCTTTCCCTTTCCACCCCTTCCTACTCTACTGCCCGAGTCATGCTGGCTGGGGATTCCCAGCAGTCACAGTTGCCATCTTGTTTGCCACATGGAAGCTCACAGGCGCCACCTGGTGGTCTTTCTGCATCACAGGGCTGCAATTCTGCTGACTCAGAGTCTCCATTTTGTGGCGACATGTGGGTGCTAGAGTCTGACCCAGCCGAGTTACAGGCCCCATTTTCTGATGACCCTGACCCACAAGATCTCTCCTCACCACCGTGACCACCATCTTATTCTGGGGCAGCCTCCTACTCTAACCCACCCCTTTCCCCCCAGCTTCCTCCCTTAAGGGACCAACCCTTACCTCCCCCTCACTTATTCCTCTAAGTCATCATACATGTTCCACAGACTCCCCTTCTCTCTTGGCCCCACTTTGTTTTTTTCTTTTTTTGATGGTACTGGGCTTCCTGGAAGCCCTTCTACCTCCGGGCTACACTTTCAGACCTATTTTATAGATTTTATTTTGAAACAGGGTCTCTTAAGCCAGCATGGCTAGCTTTGAACCTGCGTGATCCTCCTGTCTCCGCCTCCCAAGCGTGGGGATTACAAGCGTGCACCACCACGCCCAGTGTTCTTGGCCCCACTTTGTGAGGTAGCTGGTGCAGAAGGTGTAGTCTGTGTCCATGTTCCTTTCTCCCTCCCTGACCTTGCTCAACTTGAAAAGAAACTGTTTTTTTTTTTTTTTTTTTTTTGCCATTCCATCTGGTTTTATTAAAGAATTCCAACATATCGTATAAGCATATGATTTAACTTGGCGGGCTCTTCATGTTATTTTAATTCTTTTACCAGTGGGCCAGGGTTCAGGCCCTGATTCATGTTCACCTAATGACGTTCACTCTTGTGTTGATATGATTGACGCTTTAACTAAACCTTGGGTGGATCTCCAGGACACCCCCCTTCTTAATCCAGATGTTGACCATGGCCCCAAGCCAGCAGAAAAAGGGACTGCTGAGCATACACCCTCCACCGGTCTAAATTTCCGAGGAATCAGCTACATGTACCACTGTGCATGTTGGGGTCTGCACAACTGCCTGACAAAACCACGAGAACTTCCGATGAATCAGAAACATGTAGGGCCAAGCGGATATGGAGGGCGTAACTACTCCCCTTGCCCCCGCTAGCCCAATTTGGTAATGTTGAGCCTTATTGGCTCATATAATGCTTCCATGCTTGTGAACCTCTGGTGCATTGTATAATGATTGGCTACAAGTTATGTGCTTTGCGCATGCAAGAGTGACCTTTAGCATGATAGGTTAAAATAGTTTCCTGTTGGAAATCCCCCTTGCAGTTATTTGCTTTAAATTGGGTTGCCTGAGAAAAATAAACAAGATCCTGCTTAACACGACTCCCGGCTCCATGTGTTGTTGCTGTTCGGGGCCATCGGCACTCAGTTTTCCTCTTGGCCCCACTGCTGATGGGCTGGACCCGTCAATGGGGGACCCCAACTAGCATCATCTAACACAGCTTAAAAGGGCTCAGCTACAACAGCCTCAGGACAAATTCTCTTGTACAGCCCTGTGTATGGAACTCTTTCTCGGCGAAACACTGACAGGCTAATTGGTCTGCAGATGAGTGTCCACTCATAAAATATGGGGAAGTCCAGTTCTAAACCTGACCCTGCCTTAGAATCCCTTCAACTCTTTCTCAAGAGCCAAGGACTTAATCTCACTGATAACCAAGCTACCCATGCCTGGAGGTACCTTTTAAAATCTGCCCCATGGCTCCCTGAAAGTAATCTCTTTGATTGGGATACCTGGGATGGAGTTGAGGGACTGGTTGGGCGAGCCCAGACAGAGCAAGGGGAGATCCCCCCTGGGGGTTCTCCCCAAATCTCTGCACTTAAAAGTTGTTTTCCCCCACGATATCGAAGAAATTCGCTGACCGTGGCCCCAAGCCAGCAGAAAAAGGGGCCGCTGAGCATACACCCTCCACCGGTCCCTAAGCCCCTAAGAACCCTCCCGATTCCTCCCTCGATCCCTTTGAGGACACCCCATGGAAGGGCTCCCCACAGACACTTTCCCCAGCCAATTACTTCTCCATACCCTCGGCTTCACCGCCATATGTGGGTGAAGGGAAAACCAGAGGAACTGTGGGCCTCTTTCCTGCCAGTGTCAACTCAGGAGGAGACCGCCCTGCAGCCTGGTACCCCTGGGAACCACATGACCTAAAAGAAAATAGAAAGGCTGTGGCAGAGGACTGGCCTAACTCACCTTGGGCAGACACCCTTACAGAAGGATTATCCCACCAGGCGCTTGTTCTGCGTGACTGGAGAGACCTCACTAAGGCTCTTTTTCCTAAGTGGACAGAGTATTTTCAGGAGGAGTGTAAAATCCAGGGTGAACGGAATCAAGTTGCTCATCCTGTTATACCTCTAAATTATGACATGCTCTCTGGTACAGATGATCAGTTCACCACTGACCTCCAATAGGCGGCCTTACTGCTGCCTTTAATTTTATATGTTTTCATGGGAAGCACCCTATGCATGGCTCTTTTGGCCCAGATAGGAGAGCCCACTCATTGGATTCATCTTGCTATAGGAGGGGTGCCCCGGGTCTATGCAATAATTGACCAAATTACTGATTGCATAATTAAAGGAAGGGACATTGCAAATCATCTGTTTGGAATAGACGCTCATGAAATAATAATTCCATACTGGCTGTCAGATTTCACTTGGCTACAAAAAAATAATGCAAGGATAGTGATTGCTCTAGAGGGTTTCCTCGGCAACCTAGATTGCCACTATGGTCCTTAGAGGTGGATGAGCTCCTACATACATTTAGAATGGAGACCCCCCCCCAAAAAAAATTAGTTTTAACTCGGAATCCGAGTTTCTATTCCATTTTCACTGATGGGGGTCGTGTGGGGGCCTCAATAATCATCTACCCCCCCTTCATTAGTGGTGATGATCCTCAACCTATACACACAATATCTCATCCAATAGAGGGCTCGCCCCAGTTTAAAGAGATTTTTGCTGTGACTTTGGCTTTACTAACAATACAATAACCTATTAATTTATTTTCAGATAGCCTATATGTGGTCAACCTGTTGCCTCTTTTGATGGAAGCTTACATTAAATTGGATGCCAATCCCATTACCCCTGTAATGATACAAACACAATGTTTACTTAAACAAAGGAGTAACCCGATCTTCTTTCAACACCTCCATGGCCATCAAGATTTACCTAGCCTCCTTTCCAAAGCAAATCAGGTTGCTGATATATTTGCTTTTTCTATCTATACCCTAACGGAAGCCACTCGTTTTCATCAGCTTACTCAAACAAACTGGAGGGGGTTAAAACACAAGTATCCACACATACCAATAACAGATCTGAAAAAAAATCGTGCGGACCTGTCGATTCTGCCAACCCTTCCTTCAAGTATCCCCCCCACCACCACAAATCTAGGGCAGCAACCCTCGAGGACTGTGCCCCAACAATCTTTGGCAATTGATGTAACTCATTATTCCCCCTTTGATAAATTAAAATACATTTTTGTATCAGTCGATACCTACTCCCGAACACGCTGAGCCTCAGACCACGCAGGAGAAAAGACTGAACATGCTATTACTCATATGCTACAATGTTTGTCACCCTTGGGTTGCCTGACCAGGTAAAAACGGATAACAGACCATGTTTTATTGACAAGGCCTTTGCTGTTTTCCTCCAAACCTGAAATATCTCCCATACTACGGGCATTCCGTATAACCCCAGAGGACAGGCCATTAAAGAAAGATTTAATCATACCTTAAAGGCTGAATTACAAAAACAAAGGGGGGACTCATTACCCCCACATGACAGACCAGAACTTTCACCATTCCAGAAACATTGGTCATCCTCAATCACATATACATCTGTCTTGGTGAAATGGAAAGAGACACTCACAGGCATATGGAGAGGGCCAGACCCATTGATTATGGCTAGAAGGGGATTTGGATGCATCGTCCCTCCAGATGAAAAGAGACCCCTGTGGGTTCCAGCAAGGGACATTAAATATCTTCCGCCATGCACTAATAATTGTGAGTCCAGGGAAAAAGAGATCCCTGAGATTAGCTCTCTCTTCTTAATTGCAAAAAGAGATACAAAATGGAGTCAAAAATCCACATCGGTCTGATCCTATTAGCACAAGTAGGGTATTGTATACAAGGATTTGGAGACCCAGGTAAGGCAAGAGAGATCCTTAATAAAAGGATGGGGTGGCCCTGTCATTGTGAAGGGGGTACCTTCCCAGTACTCCCCATAGATGGACAGGCTATAATCCATTTTACAAGCCACATTTAGACTCCCCTGCAGATGTAGTGTTACAAAACCGGAAAGAATTAGACTTGTTATTGGCCAAAAAGGGAGGCATATGCTTGTTTTTACAGGGAAAATGCTGTTTTTATGAAAAAATGCTGGCAAGATCTACAAGAAAACCCATTATGGACAAGCTTCAATGGGCTTTTGCCTTATTTTTCCCTCTATTTGGCCCCCTTGTGTCTCTCCTGATTGATTGTACCCTGGGCCCCTGTATCCTCAATAGATTAGTTCAATTTGTAAAACAACAGCTAGAGGCAGTTAAAATACATTAGGTAAAGATCCAACACCATGACTGGCATTCTGACTATGAACATTCCTCCTCTGTTCCCCATGTACCCAATGATGGGTAAGATCCTCAGAGGAGGACAACCTAAGACAGGGGCTGGGATAGCTTATAAGCAGCTATTAAGCATGAATACCCAATGATGGGTAAGATCCTCAAAAGAGGACAACCTAAGAAGGGACCATGCATTTCGCCCTCATATATAAAAAGGGGGAGATATTGGGGTCTGCACAACTGCCTGACAAAACCACGAGAACTTCCGATGAATCAGCAACATGTATTGCCGAGCAGATATGGAGGGCGTAACTACTCCCCTTGCCCTGCTAGCCCAATTTGGTAATGTTGAGTCTTATTGGCTCAAATAATGCTTTCATGCTCATGAACCCCTCATGCATTGGATAATGATTGGCTACAAGTTATGTGCTTTGCGCATGCAAGAGTGACCTTTAGCGTGATAAGTTAGAATAGTTTCCTGTTGGAAATCCCCCTTGCAGTTATTTGCTTTAAATTCGGTTGCCTGAGAAAAATAAACGAGATCCTGCTTGACTCAACTCCTGTCTCATGTACTTCTGTTCGGGCCATCGGCACTCAGTTTTCCTCTTGGCCCCACCACAGATGGGCTGGACCCGTCACTGGGGGACTGCAACTGGCATCATCTAACATGGCTAAAAAGGGCTCAGCTGCAACAGCCTCAGGACAAATTCTCTTGTACAGCGTTGGGCCCACTAAACTTTTTTCTCTGCATAATTCTCTTTAATGTTTTTATTTTAGCAGGTCAACTTGTTTACATAGTACGGTGCTCTCCCTCTCTGAAAGCCAGGCAGCCATAAGTATTAAACTCTCTAAAATCCATTACTGATGTTTCTGACCCAATAGCATGCTTTTCCATTTGACCAGACTGACCCGAACCCACTCACTGCTGAAAAGAGTGGCGTGTGTCTCTCAGGGAAAATGCTATTAATGATTCTGATCTAATGAAGAAAAACTGCTAAAAACGGCAGTGTATGTCTCTATCAGGAAAAAATGCTGCTATCATATTAATAAATCTAGTGGCAATCCACCTCATATCTCAAAGGGCTCCAAGGACCAGCAGCTGTTGGGCTCTTCCATTCCAGACCAGGGCCCAGTAGTTGGTGGGCTCCTGCCCAACCTGGGACCATCTCTATTTGCCTTTTCTTTTAATAGCTCCTTGCCTGTTACAGTCTTTTTTTTTTTTTTTTTGGTAAAATGATCTCATTGAGTAGAGAAGATAAAGAGCCAGCTTCCTATGAGTAACAGGACTGCAGGGTTGCACAGGTTTTGCACTTGCTTTAATGCCCTGCTGTTGACTTATTTGAATAATTAAAAAAATTTTATTGGTGCATCATATTTATATATTATATTGGGGTAAAAAAAGTGTGTGTACATACATGTACACATCACTGAGTTAACCCCTACCCAATTCCCACCCTCCCCATCCCTCCTTCCCTTCCTTGGCTTAGTGGTTGACTTCAATATGTTTAAATACCTTGCGTGTTTTACTGAATTTACTTCTTCTCCCCTCCCACCCCCTCATTTAGGTTGTCTTGTTTGATCCTCTATAGGATTTCCTTTTTCATTTAGAGTTCCTCCTATGACCTATTTCTCCTTAGCTTTCACATATTTGGGAAACCATCTGATTTCTTTTTTGTGACTGAATATAATCTCCCTTAGCATAATGTCCTCCAGTTCCATCCAGTTTTCTGAAAATGATGTAATTGAGTTTTTTTATGGCTGAGTAAAATTCCATTGTGTACATATCCCAAAGTTTTGTAATCTATACATCTGTTGATGGACATCTTGGCTGGTTCCATAGTTTGACTATGGCGAATTGTGCCGCTATAAACATAGATACACTTCATGCCCAGCTGGAGTGATTCTAATTGGTTTGCCTCTGAATGTCACTTGGCCTTTTATGTTGCAGTTAAGATTCTCTCCTTGGCTTCCACATTGGTCATTTTGACAATTATGTGGCGTGGGGAACCTTTTCTCTGATCCTGTTTAAAGGGAGTTCTGTAAGTTTCCTGGACCTGTGTATCGGTCTCTTGCTCTATGTTTGGAAAATTTTCTGCTATTTCTTCCTTGAAGAGATTATTGATCCCTTTGGTTTCACCTTCTTTTCCCTCCTCTATTCTAATTATTCTTAGGTTAGGTCTCTTAAAATGGGCCCATATTTCTTTAATGTCAAATTCCTGCTGTCAGATTTTCTTTACTAAATTAGAAACTATGCATTTGTTTTTGAAGTGATCATCTTCTAGGACCGAGATTTCATTCTCCATGTAGTCCAATCGATTGCTTATACTTTGAATTGAGGCCTTTACTTCAATGATTGCATTCTTTATGTATTTTAAATTATCTCTAAATTCTTTTCGAAGGTCCTGTATAATTTCTACAGTTATATTCCTGATTTGATCTTCTGGACATCTCTGAATTTAAGTGTTATTAGGTTCTGATGTTGTGGGGTTGTGGGCATTCATTGTTCCATTGTTATTCCTCTTTCCCATGATTTCAGAAGTTTGTGCCTTCTCTGGGTTCTTCCCTGGATCACTACGACTTCACTTAGCGTGCTCTGGATTTCAAGTCTGTTGTAATCTCAGTCCCCACTACTCCTTTACTGGGTTGTATCACAAAGTCTCAGACCCAGGGAGTTAATCGAGGCTGTGCAAGACCATGGGGGTACCAGGCTAGGTGTTTTCCCATGGGAAGCTGCAACTAGGGTGTGCTATCTCTGCCACAGCTACTCCTTCACTGGGTGGGACTGCAAAATCTCAGACTAGGGAGATTATGAAAGCTGCACAAGTCCCTGGGGGTACAGTACTGAGATTTCTCCTTTAGGGGCCAGAATTTCACTTACGGTTATTGAGTGTTCTGATCGGAAGCTGTCGCGGGCGTGGTGAACTTGCTGCCACCTCTGGAAGTATGGCACTGCTGCCATGCCCTCGGCTGGTTGAGGCTGGCATATTTCTTTTCTGGTTTTGAGCTCCATTCTGATTCCCTGGAGGGAGTGAAGAGCTTGGCCACTGGGGCTTTTAGATGTTCTTTGCACTGAAAAAACTGCTGAATTATACCTGAATGATCCACAGCTGCTCACTTCAATTCCTTATTTACCTTTCTTCTCTGGAGCCTGCTGGATTGTCGAGTGCACTGATGTGGAGCTGTTGTGGGTGGGGTGAAATCGTCACAGCTGCTGGCAATATAGCACTGCTGTTGCACTCTTGGCCGTGACGCTGGGGTATCTCTTTTCTGGTTTAGAACTCTGTTCTGAGTCCCTTTCTTCTCTGGAGCCTGGTGCTGTAAGACAAGATGGCACCGGCGTGGCTCTGCCACAATAATGTGGGTTGGTTTCTTTTCTGGTCTCTGGTTGTTCTTCTAGTCTTCTTTTTCTCTGTCCCTTGTATTTACAGTTTTAATTTCTCTGCTGATGGTGTTTTCTGGTTATGAAAAGTGCTGATTTTGTGGCAATAGAGACCGACTGTTAGTGGGACTCATAAACACTGCTCTTCTCAGTCGCCATCTTCCCAGAAGTCTCTGTTACTGTCTTCTCGAACACACATCACAAAGCTGTCCAGGGCAACGAACGACTCCCTGTAGCCTGACTCCCACCTACCCACTTCCGGAGGACCTGACCTCTCCCGTTCAAGGGGGCCCCCTACAATGCCCCCTGAAAGGAGGAAATTGCTTAAGACTTCATTTTTGCCCATTATCTCCAAAAGGCTGGGATGATAAGTCAGGTCCCTCCCGTCCTCCATGTGATCTCGCAGCAAATGCAGGAGGCGGAATCCTGGAGGCAGAGAGTCTGCTCCACGAGAGTCAGAGAAAATCCACATTCCAATGCTTAGTCCCATCCTGAAAATATTGGCCTTAAAATAGAAGTACTTCACCGGGCATGGTGGCGCACACTTGTAATTCCCGCGCTTGGGAGGCAGAGACAGGAGGATCACACAGCTTCAAAGCAAGCCTCACTGGATTAAGAGATCCTGTTTTCAAAGAAAATATAAAATAGGTCTGGGAGTGTAGCCTGGAGGTAGAAGGGTTCCATCCCCAGTACCACCAAAAATAGAAGTACTTCCGCCCTTGAACCCAGGTGTGGTTCTGCTGGTCGAATGGGACTGGACCCGTCTTACAACTGGCCCCTCATCCCCGAGAGGGGAGCTCCTGGCAGGATTAAAGCTGGTTCCATACATCGCTGTGATCACCTCCTCTCATAACTCACACCACATATACATAGCATTTCTCTGAAGATCTTTCAATTGAGAGACCAAACAAAAGGGTAATCAGCACTAAAGAAGCTCTGGAGGCACAAACCAAGGACAAATAACCTTTTTAGAAAAATTATACCACAGAGCTTATCAAACTTAGAAAATGAGATGGACATTCACATAGAGGAAATATTCAGAACTCCAAAGAGACAAGAACAAAATAGGACTTCTCGCTGGGCATGGTGGTGCATGCTTGTAATCCCTGCACTTGGGAGGTAAAGACAGGAGGATCACACAGGTTCAAAGTCAGCCTCGCTGACTTAAGAGACCCTGTTTCCAAATAAAAAATATGAAATAAGTCTGGAGGCCGGGCATGGTGGCGCACACTTTTAATCCTCACGCTTGGGAGGCAGAGACAGGAGGATCACACAGGTTCAAAGCCAGCCCCGCTGGCTTAAGAGACCCTGTTTCAAAAAATAAAATAGGTCTGGGAGTGTAGCCTAGAGATAGAAGGGTTTCCAGGAACTCCAGTACCACCAAAAAATAAAATATTAAAAAAAAAAGGTCTGGGAGTGTAGCCCGGTGAAAGAAGGGTTCCATTCCCAGTACCACCCCCCCCAAAAAAAAAACTTCTCTTTGTCACAATATAATCAAAATGAACTTAATATGAAGGTCAAGAATAGAATCCTGAAAGCATTGCCGCTTGTGGTGGCGCACGCTTGTAATCCCCGCGCTTGGGAGATGGAGACAGGAGGATTGCGCATGTTCGAAGCCAGCCTCGCTGTCTTAAGAGACTTTGTTTTCAAATAAAAATATAAAAATAGGTCTGGGCATGTATCCTGGGAATAGAAGGGTTTCCAGGAACACCAGTACCACCCAAAACAAAAAAGAATATAAAAGTATCAAGAGAGAAAGATATATCACATTCAGAGTCAAATCAGTAAGATTTACACAATATTTCTTAACCCAAACTCTAAAAGTTAGGAGGGCTTGGAATAAAGGGCTCCAAGTCCAAAAGAAAAATATTTCCAACCAAGATTGCTATACCAGCAAAGCTATCTTTCAAAATTGACAAAGAAATAAAAAAATTTCAAGATAAGTAGAAACTAAAAGAACTCATGACTACTAATTGAGCTCTACAAAAAACACTTAAATAACACACAAAAACGAAAGGAAAAATAATTCTCAGAGCCAGAGAAGGGAAGAATTCCATTAGAAGAGAAACTAAAGAAGAAGACCAAATTAAGGAGAAGTAGACCAAAGATATAATTCCAAATGTTAGAAGAATATCTCTATATTAACTCTGAATGTAAATAGTCTCAACTCCCCAAATAAGGCACACTGGCAACGTGATTTAAAAATGAAAATTCAACTACATGTTATTCACCTTCTAGGCGAAGATATTCACAGGATAAAGATGACAAAATGGAAAAAGTTATTCTGTGCAATGGAAGACGAAAAGCAAGCAAAGGTAACTACCATCAATGCCAACAAAGCAGACTTCAAGCCAAAACATAGAAGAGAAAAACAGGGTCACTTCTTACTGAAAAGGGAACAACTGATCAAAAATACATAATAATATAAACATTTATGTTCCAAACAGTGGCATGCCCACTTATTTAATAAAAACAGTATTTGACATTAATACTAATTAAATAATAATTAAAGAGATTGGTACTATAATTTAAAAAAAACTTTCTAACCACAGCAAAACAGCCCAGGACCAAACAGATTTCCAGCCTAAATGCTACGAGAACTTTATAGAACTACAAGAACTTTTTACAAGAATCTTTTTACAAGGATCTTTTAAATTCTACAAGAACTTTAAAGAATGAATTGTCAATTCTCCTGAAACTATTCCATGAAATAGAAAATAAAAAAGGGGGAGGATACTTCCAAACTCATTTTATAAAGTCACTATCACCTCAACATCAAAACTAAATAAGATAACTCAAGGAAAAAAAATTAAAGGCCAATGTCTTTGGTGAACAAACACATAAAAGATCTTAATACTAGCAATTTGTATTTCAAACCACATCAAGAAGACTGCAGCATCAACAAGTTGCTTTCATTCCAGGAATGCAAGTTTGTTTCAACATACAAAAGTCAAGAAATAGAATTCATCACATAAGCAGAATCAAGGACCACAATCAAACAATCATATTAAGAGATGCAGAAAAGCATTTGTCAAAATCTAACACAAATTCACGTTCAAAACACTGAAGAAATTAGGAATGGAAGGAACTTACCTCTACATCAAAAAGGATATATATGATAAATCCAAAGCCAACATCATGCTGATGCATTCATAAGGAAACTGAAAGCATTTCCTCTTAAATCAGGAACAAGACAAGGATGCCCACTATCACGACTCCTATTCAATGTAGTACTTGAAATTCTAGCCAGGTCAATAGGCCATAGATGAAACCTAAAGGGATAAAACAGAAAAGCAGTGAACTTATTTGTTTGCATATGATATGATTCTATATTTAGAAGATTCCCACCCTCCAAAAAACCCTCAACCAGAAGACTCCTAGAGCTAATAACCAAATTAAGTCAGCTCACAAAATTTGAAAAAATTTGAGGAAATTAGAAAACAATTCTACTCAAAAATACTTAGGAATAAATTTTAAAAAGGAAGTAAAAGCCAGGCATGGTGGTGCACACTTGTAATCCCCACGCCTGGGAGGCAGAGACAAGAGGATCGCTCAGGTTTGAAGCCAGCCGCGCTGGCTTAAGAGACCCTGTTTACAAATAATAAAGTATAAAAATAGTTCTTGGAGTATAGCTCGGAGGTAGAAGGGTTTCCAGGAACCCCAGTACCACCCCAAAAAAAGGAAGTAAAAGATTTCTACAATAAAAATTATAGAACACTAAAGAAAGAAGTTGAAGAAGACCTTAGAAAATGAAAAGACCTTCCATATTTTTGGATAGTTAAAGTAAAATAAATACTGTCAAAATAGTCATACTACCCAAAGTAATCTACAAATTCAATACAATTCCTATTAAAAAAACCAATGTTATTTTTCCAGAGCTAGAAATAAAGTCCTAAAATTCATATGAAAGACCCAGAATATCCATAGCATTTTGAGCAATCTGAACCATGCTGGAGGCATAGCAATACCTGACTTCAAATTATTGTATGAAGTCCCACTAGTATCCTTTGTGTCTCCTAGTTTAGGCATATTAGAGGAAACATATGTACCTTCTCCTTATATAGTTTAAATGTATACTATTTATGTTCAATTAAAAAATTGTTAAAAAATAAATAAATACAAAAAATTATTGTATAAAGCTATAGTAACAAAAACAACATGGTATTGGCACAAAAAATACAAGAAGATACCAATGGAATATAATAGAAGATAAAGAGACAAATCCTCACAGTTATAGTCAGTTGATTTTGACATAGAAGCCAAAAACATATGCTGGAGAAAAGACAGCATTTTTAACAAACACTGCTGTGGAAACTCGATGTTCTTATGCAGAATGAAGTTAGACCCATTTCTCTTACCCAGCAGAAAACTCAACTCCAAGTGGTTCAAAGAGCTAGCAAGTAGCCGGGAATGGTGGCGCATGCTTGTAATTCCAGCATTTGGGAGGCTGAGACCTGAGGATCGTGGTTCCTGGACAGCCTCAGCTACTTAGTGAGGCCCTTTGCAACTCAGTGAGACCTGGTTTCAAAATAAAGAATAAAAAATAGTGCAGGGGGTGAAGCTCGGAGGTCGAATGCCCCTGGATTCCATCCCCAGACCCGCAAAAAAAAAAAAAAAAAAAAAAAAAAGAGCAAGCAATTATACCAAAAACAAGAAGCTTACTAGATGAAAACACAGGGCCAACTCTCCAATATTGGTAGAGATTTCCTTAGCAAAATCTCCAAAGCTTAGGAAAGAAAATCAAGAATCAGTAAGTGGATGGCATCAAATTAAAATACTTATGCAGAGCAAAGGAAACAAATAAATGAAAAAGTGTTCAACATCACTAAAAATTAGGGAAATGCAAATCAAAAGTACCCTGAGATCTCGGGTGACTCGAATGAGATGGCAGCCATCAAAATTACAAACAATAAATGCTGATGAGGAGATGGGGAAATAGGAGCTCTTATACACTGTTGATGGGATTGTAAATGAGTACAACCACTATGGAGATGAGTATGGAGGTTCTTCAAAAGACTAGGAATGGATCCACTATGAGACCCAGCTATATCACTCCTAGGTATCTTTCCAAAAGAATTAAAGGTAGAATGCTATAGCGATACATGCATATCCGTGTTTATAGTAGCACAATTCACAGTAATCAAATTCTGGGGCCAACCTAGGTGTCCATCAACAGGTGAATAAAGAAAATGTATTATATAGACAATGGAATTTTACTCACCCATAAAGAACAAAACCATGTCATTACAGGCAAATGGATGGAACTAAATATGTTAAGTGAGTTCAGCCAGTCTCAGAAAGTCAAGGGTCTCATTTTTTCTCACATATGTAGAAGCTAGAGAGAAAAAGGGAAACAAAGGGAACTTCATATCATTGAGGATTCCAAGTACAATACCGGGAGGCAATTAGGGGACTTAGGTTGGGAAGGAAAACAGAGGATTGAGGAAGCAAACAGTTCAAATAATGTTATGTCTATATATAAGGGTATTGCTATCAAGTTCACTCATGCTTACTGGGAGAAGTGGAGAGTGTGGTAGGGTACAGAACAAAATACAGCAACTGATGTGTCATTTATGTTTATATCACTTAAAATCTATGTGAGACATGAGAGAGTATGTATATGTATATAAAAGTCACCAATAGAAGTACAATAAAATAAAAATATGTGAAGAAAAAGAGATTTAGGAACACTGGAGATGGAGACAAAGGCAACATTTTCTGTGACATCTTCAAAACTGATTTTTTTTTTTTTTTCGGTACTGAGGATTGAGTTCAGGGGCAGTCTACCTCTGAGCCACACTCCTCGGCCCTATTTTTATTTTTTAAGTTTTTATTGGTGCATTGTAGAAATCTTTTTTTTTTTCAGTACTGGGGATGGAGCCTAGAGGCATTCCACCTCTTAGCTATATCCCCAGCCCTGTTTCTTATTCTTCATTTTTAAAACAGGGTCTCACTGAATTGCAAAGGGCCGAAGTAGCTGAGACTGTCCACGAATCTTTATCCTCCTGTCTCAACTTCCTAAATGCTAGGATTACACGCATGTGCCACCACACCAAGCTTATTGTTTATTTTGAAACAGGGTCTAAATTTTGGAGGGCCTAAAGTAACTGAGGCTGGCCCTGAACCTGAGAGCCTCCTGTCTTAGCCTCCCAAGTCCTGGGATTACAAGTGTGCAGCAACATGCCTGACTCAGCAAGGGATAACTTTTTGAAATAGTGGAGTAGTGGAGAGTTCAATTGTATACATATATACCTGGTTATCGCTGAGTTCAGTTTGGGAGAATCTAATTTGCAAGCATCTGCCTAGTAGGGGGAGAAGCTGTCATTGAATGTTCAGTGTTTCTAAGACTCGTGATTTTTAAATTTATTTTTATTAGATTTATATTTTTTAAAAATTTAGTATTATTTTGTTCAAGCACTTTTTAAAAAAAAATGGCCTGGCTTAGGAACCAACCAACATAAAACAGTAATCATAGAAAACACTAACTAGTCTTTTTTCTTTTTTTTTTTTTTTTTTAATTTATTTTTTATTGGTGCAATGTATTCATACATCATAGTGGTATAAAGAAAATACTTTTGTAGACATACATGCACATATCGCCCAGTTAGCCCCTACCCAATCCCCACCCCATTCCCTCCCCATCCCTCCTTCCCATGCTTGGCTTAGTAGTTGACATCTAGTATTATAGCAATTTATACAATATTAACATTGATAATCTCACATAACAGTTTCATTTGTCTGGTACCAAACTCTTGATGACTTAAAGGTAACATTTCAATATTTCTTTTTGCTTTCTTTCTTACCAGAGAATATTTTTTTCTTTTTTTTTTTTTTAGGTAAAACTATCATACATTTATTAATTTATTTTTCAGAAAAAATCTATCCTGATATGAAATATGGACTCTAGATACCCAAAACAATCTCAAAGAAGAACAAAGCTAGAAGATGTATATTTTCTGATTTCAAACCATATAAAGCTACAATAATTGAAACAGTGTAGTACTGTTCTAAAGGCAGATATATAAACCATTGGAGCTAAATAAAAGCCTAGAGATAAATTCTTCCAAACATTGACAAGTTATTTTTGACAAGGTTTCCATGACGTTTTGGTGGAGGAAATACTAGTCTTTTAACCAAATATTGTTGAAAAATAATAATAAATGAAAAAGAATAAAATTGGACCGTTACCTAACACATATACAAATATTAACTCAAAATAGATAAAAGACCTAAATATAAATCTTAATACTATAAGCTTTTAGAAGAAAATCTGGGTTATAAAACCTCACAACATTGAAATTGGAAGTGATTTCTTGGATATGATTTCAATTGCACAGGCAACAAAAGGGTAAATAAACTCCCTAAAAAATAAAAAAAATATTGTATATCCAAAGACAATGTAAACAGAGTTAAAAGTATGACCCATTTCTCCCTAACTCTCACATATTAGGGAAAGCATCTGATTTCTTATTTTTTGTGCCTGACTAATCTCACTTAGCATAATGTCCTCCAGTTCCATCCATTTCCCTGAAAATGATGTAATTGAGTTTTTTTTGATGGCTGAGTAAAATTCCATTGTGTACATATCCCACAGTTTTGTAATCCATTCGTCTGTTGATGGACATCTTGGCTGGTTCCATAGTTTGGCTATGGTGAATTGTGCAGCTATGAACATAGATACACATGGATTAGTTTGGTAGTTTGGTTTCTTTTCTTTTGGGTAGATACCCAACAGTGGTATTGCTGGATCAAATGGTAGATTTGTTCCCATTCTTCTGAGGATTCTCCATACTGTTTTCCAAAGTGGTTGCACTAATTTGCAATCCCACCAACAATGTCTTAGAGTTCCCACTTCTCCACATCCTCGCCAGCATCTGTTGTTGTTCGTGTTTTGAATGATGGCCATTCTAGTTGGAGTTAGGTGAAATCTCAGGGTAGTTTTGATTTGCATCTCTCTGATTGCCAGTGATGTTGAGCATTTTTTCATGCATTTATTGGCCATTTGAATTTCTTCTTTTGTGAAGTGTCTATTTAGTTCATTTGCCCATTTTGTTATTGGATGTTTTGTTTTCTTAGTGTTGAGTTTCTTGAGTTCTCTGTATATTCTAGATATTAGTCCTCTATCAGTGGTGTAGGTGGCAAAAATCTTCTCCCATTCTGTTGGCTCTCGATTGAGATTCTTGATAGTTTCCTTTGCTGAACAGAAGCTCTTCAGTTTCATGCAATCCCATGTATTGATTCTCCTTTTAATTTGCTGTGCCTTTGGGGTCTTGTTGAGGAAATGTTTGTCTGTGCCTATGTGTTGTAGTGTTGGACCTATGCCCTCTTCAAGGAGCTTCAAAGTCTCTGGTTTAATTTCCAAGTCTTTGATCCATCGTGAGTTGACTTTTGTACAGGGTGAAAAAGTGGGATTAACATCCAATTTTCTGCATATGGTTAACCAGTTTTGCCAACACCATTTGTTGAAGAGGCTATCTTTTTTCCAGTGTATGTTTTTGGCCTCTTTGTCAAAAATCAATTGGCTGAAAGTGTGTGGACTTGTTTCTGGGTCTTCTATTCTGCTCCACTGGTCTATATATCTGTTCTTTTGCCAGTACCATGCTGTTTTTATTACAATGGCTTTGTAGTATAGTTTAAAGTCAGGTATTGTGATTCCTCCTGCATGGTTTTTGTTGCTGAGAACTACCTTGGCTATTCTGGGCTTTTTGTTATTCCAGATAAATTTAAGGACTGATTTTTCTATGTCTGTGAGGAATGATCTTGGTAGTTTAATGGGCATTGCATTAAATCTGTAGATCACTTTTGGGAGGATGGCCATTTTAATGATATTTATTCTGCCAATCCATGAACATGGAAGGTCTTTCCATCTTCTAAGATCTTCTTCGATTTCTTTTTTCAGTGTTTTATAATTTTCTTTGTAGAGATCTTTTACCTCCTTGGTCAAGTTTATTCCTAGGTATTTTATTTTTTTGTGGGAGATCCTGAGTGGAAGTGTTTTCTGAATTTCTTTTTCAGTGGATTTATGGTTGGTGTACAGGAAAGCTTCTGATTTTTTAAGATTGATTTTGTATCCAGATACTTTGCTGAATTTGTTGATCAGTTCTATAAGCCTTTTGGTTGAGTTTGTTGGGTTTTCTAAATATAGTATCATGTCATCTGCAAATAGTGAAAGCTTAAGTTCTTCTTTTCCTATTTGTACTCCTTTGATTTCCTTTTCTTGCCTTATTGCTCTGGCTAGAGTCTCTAGTACTATATTGAAGAGAAGTGGTGATAGTGGACATCCTTGTCTCGTTCCAGTTTTTAGGGGGAATTCTTGAAGTTTTTCCCCATTTAATATGATGTTGGCAGTGGGCTTATTGTAGATTGCCTTAATAATGTTGAGATATGTTCCTTCTATTCCAATTCTCTGCAGTGTTTTTATCATAAATGGATGTTGAATTTTATCAAATGCTTTTTCAGCATCTATTGAGATGATCATGTGGTTTTTGTCTTTGATTCTGTTTATATGATGAATTACATGGATTGATTTTCGTATATTGAACCAGCCTTGCATCCCTGGGATGAACCCTACCTGGTCATGGTGAATGATTTTCTTGATGTGGTTTTGAATGCGTGTTGCTAGTATTTTGTTTAATAGTTTTGCATCCAAGTTCATCAGAGATATAGGCCTGTAGTTTTCCTTCCTTGAACTGTCTTTATTCGGTTTGGGTATTAGTGTGATGTTGGCTTCATAGAATGTATTTGGGAGAGTCCCGGTTTTTTCTATTTCCCGAAATAGTTTGAGTAGTATTGGGATTAGTTCTCCTATAAAGGTTTTATAGAATTCACTTGGGAAACCATCTGGTCCTGGGCTTTTCTTTGATGGTAAACTCTTTATTGCTATTTCAATCTCTTTGATTGTTATTGGTTGGTTTAAGTGTTCTATATCTTCTTGACTCAGTTTAGGAAGGTTGTATTTATCTAGGAAGTTGTCGATTTCCTCCAGATTTTCCATTTTGTTGGAGTATAGTTTTTCAAAGTAGTTTCTGATAATCCTCTGGATTTCTACGCTGTCAGTAGTAATGTCTCCTTTTTCATCCCTTATCTTCATAATTTGGGTTGATTCTCTCTTTTTCTTAGTTAGGTTGGCTAGTGGTTTATCAATCTTGTTAATTTTTTCAAGAAACCAGCTTTTGGTTTTGTTGATTTTCTGTATTGTTTTTTTATTCTCTATTTCGTTAATTTCTGCTCTAATTTTAATAATTTCCCGACTTCTGCTGGCTTTGGGGTTCAATTGTTCCTGCTTTTCAAGGGCTTTGAGGTGTGTCATAAGGCTATTTATTTGAGAATTTTCTGTTTTTCTTATGTGAGCACTCAGTGCTATAAATTTTCCTCTTAATACTGCCTTCAAAGTGTCCCAGAGGTTTTGATATGTTGTTTCTTTATTTTCATTTGTTTCTAGAAATTTCTTGATTTCACCTCTTACATCTTCTATGACCCATTCTTCATTCAGAAGTGTGGTGTTCAGTCTCCACATGTTTATGTTGTTTCTCTGGGTCTTCTTATAGTTGATTTCTAGTTTCATTCCATTATGGTCTGAAATGACACAGGGAAGTATGTAACATTTTTTAAATTTGCTAGTGCTCATTTTGTGTCCCAGGATGTGATCTATTTTGGAGAAGGTTCCATGAGCAGCTGAGAAAAATGTAAACTCTGCTGTAGTTGGGTGAAATATTCTATATGTGTCCAACAGGTCCATTTGGTTAATGGTGTTCTTTAGTTCTGAGACATCTTTACTGACCCTTTGTCTGGACGATCGGTCTAGTATTGTGAGAGGTGTGTTGAAGTCTCCCAGTATTATTGTGTTGGGATTTATGTGTGACTTCATATCACAGAGAGTTTGATTTATGAAAGTAGCTGCCCCTATGTTTGGGGCATAGATGTTGATTATTGTTATTTCCTCTTGCTGGACTATTCCTTTTACCAGTAAGATGTGACCTTCTTTGTCTCTTCTAATAAGTTTGGGTTTGAAGTCTAACTTGTCTGATATCATAGTTGCTAATCCTGCTTGTCTTCGAGTGCCATTAGCATGGATTACCTTGCTCCAGCCCTTTACCTTGAGTTTGTTCCTATCTTTACTTGTAAGGTGTGTTTCTTGTAAGCAGCAGATGGATGGATTCTGGCTTTTAATCCATTTTGCCACTTTATGTCTTTTTATTGGGGAGTTGAGGCCGTTTACATTCAGTGTGATTATAGAGAGAAAATTTTTAATTCCCAACATGTTAAGATCTTATTTCTGTTTAAGATACTGTTTATTCTTCTTTGCTTAGTTGTCAGCTGGATGGGAATTCTTGTTTCTTTGGTTCTGGCGTGTATTACCCATTTCCTCTTTGCAGTTAATCTCCTTGAGTATTTTCTCTAGCGCTGGTTTTGAAGACATAAATTCCTTCAGTTGCTGTTTGTCATGGAAGCTTCTTATTTCCCCATCTAATTTGATGGATAGTTTTGCTGGGTAGGAAATTTTTGGCTGGAAGTTGTTTTCTTTCAGAGTTTGGAATATGTTACTCCAAGCCCTTCTGGCTTTCATAACTTGGTTTGGGAAGTCTGGAGTGATTCTAATTGGTTTGCCTCTGAATGTCACGTGGCCTTTTGTTTTTGTTGCCTTTAAGATTCTCTCCTTGGCTTCCACATTAGTCATTTTGACAATTATGTGGCGTGGGGATCCTCTTCTCTGATCCTGTCTAAAGGGAGTTCTATAAGTTTCCTGGACCTGTGTATCGACCTCTTGCTCTATGTCTGGAAAATTTTCTGCTATTACTTCCTTGAAGAGATTGTTGATCCCTTTGGTTTCACCTTCTTTTCCCTCCTCTATTCCAATTATTCTTAGGTTAGCTCTCTTGAAATGGGCCCATATTTCTTCAATGTCAGATTCCTGCTGTCGGGTTTTTTTTTCTAAATTAGAAACTATGCGTTCATTTTTAGAATGATCATCTTCAAGAAGCGAGATTCTATTCTCCATGTGGTCTAATCTGTTGTTTATACTTTGAATTGAGGCCTTTACTTCATTAATTGCATCCTTTATCTCTTTTTGACTCTCTCTAAATTCTTTTCGAAAGTCCTCTATTATTTCTAAAGTTATTTTCCTAATTTGATCTTCTAGAGATCTTTGGGTTTCTGTGTTATCGGATTCTGATGTTGTGGGGTTGTTGGCATTCACTGCTCCATTGTTATTTCTCTTTCCCATGATTTTGGAAATTTGTGCCTTCTCTGGGTTCTTCCCTGAGTCACTACAAGTTCACTTAAGATGCTCTGGATCTCGTGTCTGTGGTATCTCTGTCACCACTACTCCTTAACTGGGTTGTATCACAAAGTCTCAGACCCAGGGAGTCAATTAAGGCTGCTTAGACCGTGGGGAGTGCCAAGTTGGGCGTTCTCCAGTGGGGAGTTGTGACTATGGTATGATATCTCTGCCACTGCCACTCCCCCACTGGGCTGCACTGCTAAAATCTCCGACCCAGGGAGACTATCTGCGCGAGTCCCTGGGAGTGCAGAACTGGGATTTCTCCCCTAGGGGCCGCAATTTGACTCACGGTTATTGAGTGCGCTGATGGAGCTGTAATGAACTCGATGGATTCGCTGCTGCCGCCACTGGCAATTTGGCACCACTGCCACGCCCTCGGCCGTGATATGGCGTATTTCTTCTCTGGTTTTGAACTCCGCTCTGAGTCCTTGCCAGTCGTGCTGTGCCCGGCCCTTGGGAGTTTTAGATGTTCCCTGCACCAACAAAACTGCTGACTGCCGCCCGGCTGTTCAGCACCTGCTCACCTCGGCTCGCTGTCCACCCCTCCTCTCAGGCGCCTGGTGGCTGGTTGAGTGGATTGGTCTAGGGTCGTCAGGTGAACTCACCGCTGCCGCCAGCAGTAAGACACTGCTTCTGCGTCCTAGGCCGCGAGGCCAAAGTACCTCCTCTCTGGATTTGAGCTCTGTTTTGAGTCTCCCTCCTCTCTGGATTCTGGTGCTGCTAGGGGAGATGTAGGCCGCGCCGCTCCGGCCGCTCTGCGCCGCGGCTCTGGCTGCTCTGCACCGCGGGTCTGGCCACTCCGGCCGCTCCGGCCGTTCCGCGACGCGACTCTGGCTGCTCCGGCTGTTCTGGCCACTCCGCTCCGGCTGTTCTGGCCGCTCTGCTCGGCTGCTCTGGCCGCTCAGCTCAGCTGTTCTGGCCGCTCCGCTCCGACTGCTCCAGCCGCTCTACTCCGCGGCTCCGGCCACTCCGCGCCGCCGCTCCAGCCAATCCGGGCTGCGGCTCTGGCTGCTCCGGCTGTTCTGGCCACTCCGCTTGGCTGTTCTGGCCGCTCCGCTTGGCTGTTCTGGCCGCTCTGCTCGGCTGCTCTGAACCGTGGCTTCGGCTGCTCTGCACCGCGGGTCTGGTCACTCCAGCCGCTCTGGCGGTTCCACTACGCGGCAGGCCGCTCCACTCTGCGGCTCCCCCCAATCCGCGCTGCGGCTCTGGCCGCTCCGCGCCGCGCGGGCGCAGCACTTCGGGCTGGTTTTTCTCTGGTGTCTTGTTTTTCCAGCCCTTTTTCTCTGTCCCTTGTAGTTACCGTTTTTATTTTTTTGCTGGTGGTGTTTTCTGGCTCTGAAAGGCGCTGGTTTTGTGGTAGTAGAGTTGGATTGTTAGCAGGACTTGTAAGTGCCGCTTTCCTCCGTCGCCATCTTCCCGGAAGTCCTAACTAGTCTTTTTTCGAGGCATTTTCTTCTCCCAGTTTTCAATATAAAACTTATGCTTTTACAAAACAGGGAGTTGAGGACAAAAGAAGGTAGTATGGAAAGTGACTGAGTGGTTCATAATTTTAGATCCGTCATTCTCAATTCTAGCTCTGCTGGAACTACGTAGTAATATTTTAGACCATGAACTTCTTTATTTCTTGTTTCCTTATCTGAATGAAGTTATAAATACCTATGCTGAATTTTTTAAAAATTAATTAAAAGACCCAGAACTACGAATTCATATACTTCCAACACTGCTCCCAAGTACAACAAACCTCATGCCTTCTGAATCCTACCAACTCCAAGAGACCAGAAAGCACTTATATTTTTATATATAAAGGATCACCGTACAACTCCCGTGTCCCCCAATCAAAACCCACACTTCCCGGCGTCCACAAAGGCCCGCCACAGCGAAGGCGCACACACAGAGCACACACACACAGAGCCCACTAAGCTTTTCTCCCGGGACACGCAGGTCCCCACACAATCTTTATTGGAAGCTCCTCCGGGTCTGCGGGCGCCGCCTGCCGCGGGGCAGCGCTGGACGCCGCCGGCCACTCTGAGCAGCACCAGGAGGAAGCACGGGCAGGACTCGGGCTTGCAGGGGCCCAGCGGCCATTACCTCTGAGCCTGGAGCACCTGCTCCTGGCGCCCATTGAGCCGCGGGCGTTGGTACCCGCCCTGCGCTCACGCGCCTGCGCGTCGCCCACGTGAGGCCGCAACGTAAACCAGGAGCCGTTGGAGCTGTGCGCGCATGCGCCAGCGTGATGGGGGGGGGGGCATAAGCATATGCGTGCGCATGCGCGCGAGGAAAAGGTTGGCTCAGGAGGTCTTGCAAGACAGGGCCGGAGCGGCCTTGTGGGTGAGGCAGCGCATCCTCATGGATCTTCTGCGGCCTCCGGTCTTAATAATCACAATTATAGACAAGCCATCCTTGTAGTCCATACTACTTTCACTGAAACATTTCACACAGGTCCATCCTGAACACAGAGCTTTGACCCACTTTAGACCATGATGTTTGATTTGTGCTCACAGATCCTTTCAGAAAACATTGTGTCTTTTTTTTCCTACTCCATCTGAAGCTTCCATTAAAGAACAGTTCTGGAAAGAATTTCAGGCCTGAAAAACACTCAAAATTTGTACCGACTCCAAACTGGCCACATTTACTGTAGTGAAAACATTTATTTAAAATGGACAGTTCTCCTAATAAATTCTAATTTGGAAATAATTATTTCAAAGTTTTTGTTATTCCTTTAATCTTTTAATCAAAACTTGGTCATTTAGACCAATTATAGTCATCAGAACAGGGATCGTGGGACCAAATTTACTTTCCACCTGATTGTAATACAATTACAGAATTTTGTAAGAATGGAGAGAAAAGTATATGATCAACTCACTTAGTTGGCTCTATAATAGTTTGCTAAGTTTTTTATATATCATATCTTCTTTCTGGAAATGTGATGGTTTAGTATTATTTCTTAAGCCACAGGATAACATGGAAGACCCCTCGCATTTTACACTGCCAAGGGTTTGTGTTCTATGGAGTGTCCAGCACAGACCTGCATCCTGCCATTCCTTTGTGATTGAGTGCAGAGCATCTGTCTCCTGATGCCGATAGTGCACGTTCAGAGACGCTGTTTTTTTTCTCAGCAATTACTGTTGGTCCAAAGCTTTTCTAGAGGAATGGCCAGAGAGCAGATTGCAAAAGACATTAGGTACTGCAAAAAGCAGTACCCCATGGTAGAGACAAGCATTAAGGAAATCTATACACAGTGTCCCAGGATCAGAGTAAAGAGTTAGGATTTTTTTCTTTTTTTTTTTTTTTTTTTGGTACTGGGGGTGGAACCCAGAGGCTCTCTATCTCTGGGTTATACCCCCAGACCCATTTCATATTTTATTTGGAAACAGGATCTCACTGAGTTGCTGAGAACCTCACTAAGTGGCTGAGGCTGGCTTTGAACCTGCGCAATGCTCCTGTCTCAGACTCCCAAGTGCAGGGATTACAAGCGTGCGCCACCATGCCCAGCAAGAGTTATGATTTAGATGAGTAGGTGACTCTAAATAGGGATTGAGAATTAGTGGCTAGAATTCTCACCTGTCTCAAAATGCAAACTCCATTCCATGCATAGGGAATTTCTAATATCTGGAGAAATCAGGGCTCAGGGAATCTTAAGGGTCTTTACCTTAGGTGAAGAGAAAAAGTTTTATCCCTTCTGTCCCCACATCTATTTCTAATCCCATTCACTCTAGAGGCTCAGAAGGGTATGACGGATATTCTTTATTTTATATCATGACATAAGCCTGCATACTGATCTGCAACTGTAGTGTTTGGGGGTAGAGCCCAGATTTATATTTGAGTCTTTTTACTGCAAGTGCACATTGGACAACTCAATACACTGAGAAATAAAAAGAAGGAATATATGGTTTGGGTCTTGCAGGCTACAGTCTTTGATGGGTTTTTCAGCAAAGGAGTTTGAAAAGGAATGTCTGCTCTAGCACGCAACAATGAACACATGTTGGAGACACGAGGACTGCTTCCAAGAGAATGATGTGCACACAGCAAGTGAATTCTCTGGCTGTCCTGAGACAATCATGTTTCAAACAATTTATCTTCTGGCTTCCATAAAAAAAATCCTGGATTTATCTGAATATATGTCCTAATTTTTAATGAAGTGTAGCCTTTTTGAAATTCTTCAAGAACCTACATCTACAGGAGGGATGCAGGGTAGGATGGGGGGGACTTAAACAAGGATTACTGATGAATAATGGAAGGAGTCATCTTTCAAAGCATTGTGCTGTGAGTCGGAGAAACTATTTTAAAATGGCCTAGAAGCACACACCAACTTGAATTCATTCAGGGGAGCTTGAAGTTCTTGCCTACCTACTAGAGATCTCCATGAAATCTGCCACCCAGCCAGGCTGCCCTCTGCCCCTACCCCCACTGCAGAATGTCTTCCACATTTTATTCCTACTTACATTTAAACTTTTCCTAGCTTTAGATGGACCCTGAGCATCTGCTTGATCTGGGTCAGTGTCCAGATCCTGCTCTTGACTTTTCTTACTGTGGAGGGTGTCAGACATCCGTGGCCAGTGTCCAAGTATGTGGGGATGCCTTTAGAAGCAGGTCAGCCTGGAGGGAGGGTCAGGAGCTCCCTATCTGATTACCTGTCATCGCTTTAGTCCTTGGGAATTCAAATTTGGCACACTCCCTGTGAACAACTGATTAACCTGCAGAGAGAGAGAGATGAATTTCCCAAAGGATATATTATCTGAGGATGCCCAGGGCAGGCTTTTTAGAGGTGGATCAATATGCCTCAGGAGAAATATATTGGATCAGGAGAAAAGTTGGAAGCAGGTGAATTAATTCCTTATAGAATAGAGATGGGTAATTTTGACACTTTTTTGACAGTGGTGGGAGGGTGTCATGATGGTGGCCTGGGGAGAGTTCGAGAGGAAGGCTTGAGCCCTGGATATTTTCTTCAGATACTTGGTATCTGAAGCATTCTGAGGTATTTGATGTGAGTATCCTAGATCTTAGAGGTGCAGTAGACAAAAAGGATCTAAACCAGGAAACTTCTCAGTGAGATTCTTCACGACTGCATCTACAGTGAAATATTCTCTCTGTGAGTGCGTTTCGAGGGTCCTCCAACTGCCACATCCCAGACATCCTCATCTCCTTCCCACCAAAAAGGACTTCTCCTTCAGTCAAGGAAGTTGCTGCCTTTGATTCCACAGGGTTAGAGCAGCCAGGAGACTCAACCAACTTGAGCTACGGTCTCCCTGAGTTCTTGGGAATTGTTACTACCCCAAAACTCCCCAGTGAGAGGTCTCCAGAGGTTCTTAGTCTTGTTCATTATCAATATTTTTTTAGAATGCAACTCAAGTTTTTTTAAATGATTAATACAGTTTCTTTCATACTATACAACCGTAGGTGACAATATATTAGTCTAAGGCCAAAACCTGTTAATCTTAGAGAAAACCATGCTATACAACATTATCAATACTTATACATAAGACCCATTTTCAATTTGTGGTACTATTAAAACTAAAAATTTTCCTGGAATTTACTGATGAATATGAAGTAGAAATCTTGTTTTAATCAGAAGAAATTTTTGTATGAGACACATAAGGCAATGACTGATCATAGGAGTAAGAGCAGATTTACATGAATCTTCAACTTCATTTAAAATTCCAGAGCGTCAATTTTGAGAAAATAAAAAAAATTACATTCAGAAAAATTTTTTAATTGTGTTCCTTGAGAAGATTTATCACAATAGAAATTTAATCTTACAATGAAAAAAGTATCCTTTTGATAAAAAATTAATTTAAAGGCCACAGGCTATACAAAGTTGTCAGAGAGAATAATTATATCTAAATATATTATAAATAAAGACAAAATGATAGAGTGCATAATGAAATCTTTTTCTTTGTAGAAAAAAAATAATTTATTTCTGGTTTCAAGTCATCTAGTAAAATACAAAAAGGAATCAGCATAAAATAGCATAGCTCATCTTTTTCCATGCTACTAGGTAAATTCTATGACAGTATTCCTGCTCCCTAGATACTCTGCCAGAATTGGCAATGGACATAAAAGATAAAGGAACCTCATGGTTATGTGATAATTCTTTTGAGGTGTTGGTGCAGAGATGTTTACTATAAAACTATTCAGCCTTCCCTTCTTTTACATCAGCTGTCCAGAAGGCACAAAAGCTCAAGATACATAATTTAGCATCAAGATCAGTAAGACGATTGTCAATAGACTCCTTGGATCCCATACCAAACTTAAAAGGCAGTTGACCTTTCCCTAATATGCAGAAGCTAGAGACAAAATTGGTCAGAGGAGGGACTCTAGATAAAGAAAGAGATTCTTTAGATGAGCAAATAAGCCAACCTAACTGAAGGGTTGAGAGGGGGAAAGAAGGAAATTCCCTAATGCACATGATGTATTTTAAGAAACATATCAAAGTCAATCACTAAACCAAACATGAAAAAGGGAGGGTGAATGGGCGGGAATTGGGTAAGGGCTAATTGGGTGAAGTGTGCATGTATGCCTCTACCATTTTATACTACATTAAGATGTATGACTATAATGCACAAATAAAAATTAAAAAAATTTTTAAAAAGCATAAAAATATTAAGGGCTAATGTTCCTAATTTTCAGACTGATTATGAAACTACATTAATCAAAATAATGGTGTAGCAGTGTCAGAATCTAGGAATAGATAAATGGAGAGTAGATAAATAAATTTTATAGTAGTCATTTAATGAGAGTTCTTTCATAAAAAGAATAAATTATTTACCTAATGCTCAGAGTGAGTAGTAAAACATTATGAAAATTATTATGAGACTATGGCATATTTCTTCTTCACATTTATCTACTATAAGTCACATAGATTGAACAATTGCTTTGATTCACTAAACACTGAATAAAAGCTTAGTTTTGATGCCTTAAATTAGATATCCATGATATTTTTAAATAGCCCTTCATTGTACTGTTTTCAAAAAGATTTAGATCACTCTTCTTGTCTGATATTTCATGAACAAGAAAAAGAGATGGGATACTCTTGGTTTTCCAGTATCAGGTTATACAACAACTAAGTTTCTTTTCAAAAGAAGAAGGAGAGTAACACACACTAAGGAAGATGCCTACTATTACTACTGACATTAGAAGTTAGGGTACGCACAGGTATTGTGGGTCTTGCTCTCCTGAACTAGACACTAAATGAATTTCTTCTAAAGAAGGATGTGTTCCAAACAACTGTGCCCCACCCAACAGATAGGCCATCCCTGTATCTTCCTGGGTCTTTCATTATATTATTGGGAGCTCAGAGGATATAGAGCAAAACCAGGATCCATTTCCCACAATCAATTCTGAATGACCACTGACCATGAAAACCTCTGGCAACCTCTCTTGATAGACCCCTGGCCCACACACCCCAGCCCTTAACCCTGGGCATCAGCTGCTGCTATACAAGAACATGATCTCAGGAACTCAACATCTGTCTTACTCACCTCTTCACTGAGAACAGATCTTCCCATATTATGGCAGAGACCTCTGCTGGTGACCGGGTGGCCAGACTCTGTTCTCTCATTAGTCTTTTCTGTGAAAAATACCAGGAGAAGTACTCACATGCTGGGCAGGATGTGTTATTGGCTTATTTTGCTGGTTCCTCAGGCACTATCTAGGGAGAGATTTAATTCAAGTGTTTGCGTTTTATTGTTGTAGGCTAGTAAAGAAAAGAGGCCTTTGTAAAGAGTGTCAGCAAATGATTGACCATAGAGGTGATGGATGTCAAGGCCTGCCTTGACATAAACAGGAAAAACTTAAGGCCTGAGAACAAAGGAGGGGAGCAAGAGGAAGTTAGTTTAGAAAATGTTTCAGTTAGATCAAAGGCCATCTGGTGTTTTGGACAAATTCATGTAAACCACATCCTGGAAAATATGTCAAAACAAACTCATAACCATCTATGCCCTCCTGCAAAACTGCAAACTTTACATAGTTGCTGTGTTTATGTAAAGGTCAACCAATCAGTTTTGTACAACAAAAACTTCATTGCAAAGGTATAAAAGATGCTTGCTAACTATGATCGGGGCCCTTGCTATCTCTGCTGTGACAGATGAGGCTTGCGTCCGGATTTGAATATGTATTAAAGGCTTGAATTTTAATTTAAGCCGGTGATCTTCTTGTTCAGATGCACTCTGTAACATCTGGAGGCCGCAGAGAGATGCCATGCAGAACTCTTCCTGGTCCAGGTCTCGGGTTCCAAGGAGAACAGGCTTGAGAGTTCTCTAAAGTCATCCAAATTTCTGAAGCCTCAACTCGTCGCCTGACAATATCAGGTAAGACAGGCCTGTCATTCAGATTTTCTGGTTTCTGGGGAGCGCTCCATTTGGGACCGTGGAAAAGCAGGATGCTGCATTATTTTCCAGGTCCATGCCTGCTGCTGTGATGACAGCCAGAGGCTCTGGTAAATTGTCTGTCGGTCTGGAAATTTTCGTTGTGGGGTTTTTCTTTCTGTAGTCCATCGCTTTGTTTTGTCTCTGTGGTTTGGTGTTGACATGGGGCAGGGATCGTCCTCCTCAGGGACCCTGTCTCCCTTGGAATGTTTTCTTAAAAATTTTCAGGATTTCAAGAAACGAGGAGAATATTATGGCGTAATAGTTGATGCTTTCATTTTAAAACATCTTGTGAGCTTGATTGGCCAACATATGGTGTCGGATGGCCCTCAAATGGCACTTTAGATAAAAATATTTGTTTTGCAGTTCAAAATGTTGTCTATGGACCCAGTCAGTGCCTGGCACAGCACCCTGATCAAATACCCTGTATAGACATTTGGATTGATATATTACGTGACCAGCCTTCATGGCTTAAAGGGTATCAACTGGAGTCGGAAAGAGTCTTTAAGGGACAAGTCCTTGTTACTGACCTCTGGAATCTTGTCACAGGCCAACTGCCTAATCGGACACAGTGGTCGAGTCTGGGACCCCTTCCTCCCCAGATCCTTCTGCCTCCGGTCCTGGAGGAATCTAATGAAGAAGTTCCAGTCCTCCTTAGGCTGCCCTTCTATGCTCCCTCAGGCTTGGCCCCCTCTGAAAAGGGAACCAAATGGTCTCAGTCTCCCAACTGGGACCATCCTAGGTCAACAGAACCCCTCAAGCCCAGACTTTCAGGTGGGGATAAGACTTTCAGTCCTTCCCATAACCGGTCTGGGGCCCCATTTAACTCACAGGAAATTGCCACTGCTCCCATTCTCCCACTCTGGGAAGTGGCAGAACAGGATTCGTGAAGTTGCCCTTTCATGGTTTATGTCCCCTTCTCCACTAGTGACTTATACGATTGGAAAAACCAAAATCCCTCTTTTTCTCAGAACCCCCGAGGTTTAATTTCTCTTTTAGAAAGTGCTGAGGTGTTCTGGTGTGTGTGTGTGTGTGTGTGTGTGTGTGTGTGTGTGTGTGTAGTGAAAAAGTAGAGGGGGAGAGAGACAAAGAGAGAGAGAGAAAGAGAGAGAGGAAGAGAATAGGAGGGGTTTGTTGGTGTAGCAGGGTTGGTGAAAGAATACCTTTTTTAAAATTGGTGATATAGGTTCTTTTTATGTTTCTTAAGGCAGTACAATTAGAAATGTCTGAATAAGATTCTTTTTTAGGGTTTAAAATCTGAGCCTTCAGTCAATCTGAGGAGAAGAGAATGATGAAATCCTTGATCCTGTGGCTTCATCTGAGCTGTGAGTTTGAACATTTAATGGGAAGATGAAATGTGATATTTGAAGTTATGGTCTATGCTAGGTCTGTGGGTATAATCACAAATAATCACAAATACTTTTGCCCTCTAAATGAAGGGAGGGTTAGAGGCTGATGTAATGATAATATAGATTCTGGGGAATGAATATCCAGTACCCAACCAGTCTTCTTGTCTGACCACAGTCTTTTTGCACAGGTGTGAGCAGCCAACAGAAAGATGTGGAGCAGAGTCCTGCATCACTCAGCATTCCAGAGGGAGCCGCAGACTCTCTCAACTGCACTTACAGCAACAGTGGTTTCCGGTACTTTTGGTGGTACAGACAGTATTCTGGGAGAAGCCCTGAATTGCTGGTGTCCATATACTGCAGTGGTGACAAAGATGAAGGCAGAGTCACAGCGCAGCTGATGTCTGTCCCTGCACATCAGAGGCTCCCAGCCCAGCGACTCAGCCACCTACCTCTGTGCAGTGAGAACACAGTACTCCCCAGACGTCTGCAGCTGCACCCAAACTTTCTGGGCCCAAGGGGCCTGAGGGAGAGCAGAGACACAGGCAGAAGGTTCTGTGAGCTGAGATGCCATGGCAAGGAAGAGTGACAGGGAGGGCTTCATGGACTGGGCAGGACTGGAACCATCTGAGAAAACTAACCCTGAAGGGAAAGGAAATGCATGATGCTAGTCTGGTTGTGAAAGTGCTGAAGTTTTTTCTTTCCACTGTAATTACAAATATTTTATTAAGGTATGTACAAAGCGGTGAAAATATTCAATGTATATATCTGGATAAGTCTGAAGAAAAGCATATAACCATGAAACTATCCCCATAAACAATGACATAAATATAACCATCACTTCTAACGGTTTCCTTCCTCTTTCTATTTTAAAAATTAAATGGCAATTGGTATACAAAAAGGTGGACATATTTAGTTTATTTAAATTCATTTTACTGTCATTTTATGTCATATGTTTACTCAGAAGTGCAAATAGTTTAATGATGCTTTTCTTAATGAAAGAAAATATTTCAATATAACAGATATTTCTTCAGGTTATCAGCCCACCTCGGTCTTTTTCATTCAGGTCTCAAGATATTTGAGGTCTTGCATCAGGAGTGTAATCCCAGGAGAGAAATACAAAGGGAAGAAAGTAGTCATAATAATGAACTTTGAAAACATTTCAAATCATGTATTATTTTAATTTTAAATATTGTACCTCATCTCTACTCTCACCTGCCATCAGGCTCCTGGATTAGATAAGGACACATGTTGTGGGTAAAAAGAAAGACTAGTGTGTCAGGGTCCAGCCCTAGCAGGAGTCGGAGTCTTTGTGGTTGGTGAGAGAAGAGTCGAGGTCGCGAGAGAAGATGCTGACACATGATATCAGATGCAAACTTCTCTAACTTTATTCAGGACTTGCTACAGGTTTTATGCTTCCTTTCTTGGCAGGATATCACTATCATGCAAGCAGAAAACTTCAAGGGTAGAAAAAGTCTTTAACAACCTTCAGGGCAAGGCGCCAGATATTTTTCTAAATCACAAAAAGTATGTTTTGCCTCATATCATAAGGTCAGCTTGAACTTAGTCTTATATGTTGGCCCATACTTTGTCCTTGGAAAAAAAGATCCTTGATGACTGAGTCTCTCACACACCGCTCCCCATCTGTTTTAGTTATAATGCTTATAAACAAAGTTCCAATTATGCATTTTAATCCAAATAATTTCAAAATAATACTTTTGAATGGGAAGAGGCCAGTCTTTCTTGCGGGGGACTCAAGCCTTTGGGAGTGCCCTGGCCAAGCCTTTGGTCAAAGCTTCCACAAGATGCTGTAGCACTAGTGTCAGTGTGAGAACTGGTTAAAAATAAAAGCTCTGGTGGCTGCAGAGATCAAAGTTCAGAGAGAGTCTATGTTACTGTTTCTGAAAAAAGTCTGAGGAGAACCCAGAACCTTGGCCTCTGCCTAGACTCCTATGTCTGATATACGGCATGATTCCAGTAAGTATTATATCACTAATGGTCTATTTGCTCTTACATTGTACTATTTTATATATTTCAAGGTTGGTTCTAGAATTAAATGAAATAACAGTATCATAGGCTTAAGAGCAGATATAAAATTGAAATTCTTTTGGCCATAACTTGTCAGGGAAAGAATGTAAAGATGAGGAAGGCCTAAGCATAAATTTGATTAAGTTGATTTGATCCCTCCCACTTTGAATTGATGGGGCCAGACTGCTGATCTTTCATGAATAAGAACCAAGTACTGACGTCATTGGCTTTTATCTTTCTTGGAGTAGAATGAACCCTTCTGGCAATGGTGGCTGTTAATGGCAGAGGTCTATTTTGTGGAGAATGGTCAATTGTGAGCCAAGATTAACCAAAACACATAGCATCTGGGTACTGACTGCACTGGCTTGGGAAAGGGGATTTAGATTGCATACCAACAGTATCTACTATTAACATGGAATTCCCCTGGTTGGTACATTATAAATTTTAATTTCCATATCTACTTCTGGAAGTGTATATAGTTCTTACCATTATTAAAGAATTGAAATAATTTTGGTTCAAGTAATTATTAACAGAAAAGATAAAAATAAATATAAAATAATTATTCAAAGCTAAGTCTTAGAACAGTTCGAGTTAGTAACCATGGAACCAGTTATTATTATCTTATTTCTCTGGGAATGATTCTCTGACACTGTGCTTACAACTTGCAGCTTGGTAGAAATGGCTCACATGGTTTTGTCCAGTGTTAATTTCCTGTGTAGGGATATATATGTATATATTTTTCTCACATATCACAATCAGTGCCTATAAAACAAGAGTGTGGTTTTGCTGTACACAGTTTTAAAAACCTCTGAATTAGTTGTCATCATTTAAACATTTGGACTTCATATTAGAAACTGGGTTGCTAGCTTTTCTATAAAATGGAACGATCTAGGAACACTAAACTCTGGGGCATAGGGCAAAAGTTCTGCTTGAACATGTAATTACTTTGATATTTACTTGTTTTATTTTTAATGTTTACTATTTATTTCAAAATATGAATTAATCTTAATATAAAATATTAAATTATTGTGTGACCTAAAGAGGCTGTTAACTACCCTCAGCCTCTATTTCCTTATCTGTAAAATGCAGGGGTATAATTAGGTAATTGCTATTTAGTAGTTTTTCCAAAAATTTTGCTAGCTTTACAAGAACACCTTTTTGAGGTCTGAACACCTATTACTTAGCCTTCCTTATGTAGAAAATGAAAGCTAATTTTTTGGGAAATTTCCATGTTTCTCCATACAGTTAATAATAATATATCTAATAAGAGAGAGAGAGAGAGAGAGAGAGAGAGAGAGAGAGAGAGAGAGAGAGAGAGAGAGATAGGAAAAGGAGGAGAAGGGGGAGGAGGAGAGGAATTCACCCACTATCAAAACATAGGAGATAGTGTTCTCTGTGGATAGGCAAGAAAGAATTCCAGGAAGAAGGAGCCAAGGCAGTAGGAAGAGGAGAGGAAAAAAGAAAAAAGAAAGAAAAGAAGGGGAAGGCAAGGAGAATAAATTTGAAGAAGAAAGAAAATGAGGAATAGGAGCGTGAGGGAAAGAGAAACAGGTATCAACTCATAAATAAAAGAGTTTTAATTGGATATGATATTATGGCCTCTTTCACAAGTCAATAAAAAATGCTTTCTTTCCTCAGTGTATGAGAATTAGGAAATGTAGACAATGTCTATCTGACAATCAAGATGTTACCAAACTTTGCCATCCTGAAGGATCTCCAGGTGACACACTTTCTCTTGTGAAGTCCTAAGGCAGGTGCAGGGATGGACTTTATACTCTTAGATCTGTCAAACACCCCTTGTAAGGTGAAGACAATGTCCTGACCCTAAAGAAACCAAGAACATTGTAGGCGGGTGGGGCTCCCTCAACATCAGAGCCCCATCTGGAGCTGGGTGGAAAAGCTCAAGCTCAGAGGTGCTGACAGTGGGATGCATATGGGTGTGGCTGTCCATGTGTTCAAAAACCAGCAGACCTGATGCCACATCATGGCCACTGGCCTCGGTATCAGAGGATGAGAGAAAGTGATGTGGTAAATGCACCATTCTCCAAAAATAGAGATGGTGTGCTGAACAGATTATTCAAGATTAAATGTTTGTCTTTTTGTCTCAGAGTCCCATCTAAGTCAGGCTCCACGCTTATTACAGGTAAACAGGCTTCTACTTAGGAGCCATAATCCAGAGAGCCTCTTGGTGGGCATGAGGCCATGAAGCCTTTGTAGCTTTCAGGACAGCTGGGCCTCTTCAGATCCCTGTGAAGGTGATTGATAAGGAACAACAGTCTTCAGCTTCTGTCACCTCCTAATGATCTGTCTCTGGAAATAGATCCTCATATGCCCCACACCTCAGAGTTGCTCATGTTGCGCACAATGATTCCACTATAGAGTTGTTCCAGCACCCTGGGCTAGGGCTTGAAGCTAAAGTGAATAAAGGAAGAAGCCATAAAGCCACAGAGGCACCAATGAGCTGTCCAGGGTCCTGAATTTCATTGCCTGTATGTCTAACTGATGCGATCCACGCCCATAAGCATTTTTTTAAATAGAAAGATGAAAACAAATATTAGGCACATATTACATGTGATACAAAGAATCTCTGAGCCTTTCCCCTTCTCCTTCTCTACTTTATCTCCTGTAGTACTTGCCTTTTACCTGGCCCAGTGCAACCTGCCCACCACTTACATTCTTTGCTGTTTGCCCTCATTTGCATTTTATTTCAGACAATGAGATCCAGATTCAACACTGTGGTGCTATCCTTATCCCGAAAGGCACCTTTGAATAGCTTTCCTCCCGATTTCTTAACTGAAGTTTCATTTCCTCTGAGAGAGAGAAGAATTGCCCAACAGAGAGAAATGATTTTGGGAGGAAATACTACAATGTAAAATATGTTCTCTCTTCTGAAGTAGCATCAAAAGCCTAATGCTTAACATCATCATGATCTATAAGATTCAGCTTCCCTGTGCATGTCCAAACAGAGAGGGGCAAAATCAGTTGGATTTGAAAGAGTAACTCTACCAATGGACTTCCAAGAAAAGTAAAATATGCCTTTGTTTTTTGTCTACCAAATAAAAAAGGATACTTTTTTATTACTTTTATAATTGCCCATTAAGTATAATTACCAATATACAGTAGGTACAAAGGAAAGAATAATATATTAACCTGTTAACAGACATACTCTAAGCAAAGTCCACGGTGTGGAAATTCTTCAAGACAACTTTTCAATAATAAGCGACAAGGAGTTAAGTTGAATGAAGTGACCTAAAGATTAAAATAAGGTGGATGCTGACCATCTCCAAAGATCCCAGAGACAATCCAATTATCCTTGCCTCAGGGAGAATCTCCTGGCCATTCCTGCCCACAGCCATCTCTACCAACTCATAGAAAGTCCTGAACCTACCTCTGTTAAATTATACAGTGGGGTTAAAAAAACGTTTCAGTTGCACTAGCTAAATTCACAGTGCACTTATTAAACATTATCTCATTCACTCCTCATAATCACTTTTTGAACAAGGCAATTTGCAGAGAATTGATCTCACTTTATAAATGAGAAAACTGTTATCCAGAGATGTGAAGTGGCTTTAACCATTGACTTAGCCAAACGCAGAAATCCTTCTAGTCATCTTTGTGCCCTATGGCAACCTGCCTGTGTTTTTATGTCTCAGCTCCCCCAAAGACAACAGGTTTTTAAAATACTCTTGCACTTTTACCTCTCACAACACTGGATGAGGCACTGGATCTGTTCTCTGGATCTGTCTCCACACAGCCCTAGGGCTGACACGGACACTCTGGCTCTGCTCTAAGGGACATCTGTGGCAAAAGCTCAGTTACTTCAGGAAAAGCATCACTGCATCTCCAAAATATTTAGCTTTGGGGAATAGAAAGGAGGAAAGTAAATGAGGCCTTTTGAGGCCAGCACAGCCTTAGTTTTACCTCTAGGTCCTGGGCTCTAAACTGAAAAAGTACCAAAAAATGCTACAGTGGGAAAGACAATTACCTTTAAAACTCAGCATTTCATCACAATTAATAAGCTTCAAATTGATCAAAGTCCAGAAACCATTCATCACATAATCCAGTTAGCAATCAACAATGCAGTTCTGTGGTTTTGCCTTAAAATTATCTTTTAAAGATATTTTAAAAGCCAGTTAAATACACTCTGATGTGCGTTGTTTCCTCTGTATGTGATGTGTTTCGATCTCCTCATCCTCCACCCAAGCAAATTTTCAGATTTCTTCTGTATTATGGTTTCCAGAAACATGATTACTGAAATGGTATAAACATATCTTGTCCCCACTAAAACTCTTGTGGAGGCTTATCAATCCACTGTGGAGGTGGTGAGAGGTGGTGCATCTTAGAGATGAATGGGTCATCATAGCCCTTCCCCTAAAATGGATTAACGTTCTTCAGAGCTGGGTTAGTTCCCTTATGATTGGGTTAGACTGGAGTAGGTATTTCATGGGTTAGACTGGAGTAGGTCTTTCTGACTGAGTTAAGTCTCACAGTACTGGACTGATTACTGAGGGAGTGCATTGTTATGAAGGAGTCTAGATTTCTCATTCTCTCTCTTGCCAAGTGACCTCTTCCACAAGTCACTGTGCACGTTCACAGCTCCCTTCATGATGCCCTCTCTGTGTGAACTTCTTTTCTTTACAAAGTATCTAGCCTCAAGTATTTTGTTATAATAACACAAATATATTAAGAAAATTAGAATATTTTTCTCTTTGTTCTCTCTGTGCTGATGAAAAGTTTCAGCCATTATTTCTTTAAATATTTTTCTTTCCTTCACTCTCTCTCTTCTAAGTTTTTATTTACACATATAAATGACCCCTTAATTTTTTTTTACCATAGATCATGAATTCTATTTCGTTTTTTCTTCAACTCATTTTCATTTCGCTTCAGATTGAACAATTCCTATGGATTTTTTTTCAAGTCCAGTGAACCTTTTCCCTGTGGTTTCCAATCTGTTACACATCATAATTTATTTTATATCAGTAATTTAATTGTTTTTCATCTCTACAAGTTCTATTTTTACTTTTCTATGTCTCTAATTTTTCCCCTTTAGGTTCATATAGTTCTTTTCATTCATTATTACATTTTATTACATATAAGTCAATAATTTAAGATAGTATTTTATAATAATTATATCATCTGTTTTATTTCTGTTTCTATTGATTGATTTTTCTCCTTTTTTTTGCGGGTCTGGGGATGGAACCCAGGGGCATTTGATCTCCAAGCTACACCCCCTGCTCTATTTTTTATTCTTAATTTGAAACAGGGCCTCACTAAGTTGCGGAGGGCCTCACTAAGTAGCTGAGGCTGTCCCTGAACCGCAGTCCTCCAGTCTCAGCCTCCTAAATGCTGGGATTACAAGCGTGCACCACCATGCCTGGCTGATTTTTCTCTTTCTAATAGATTATATTTCTCTGCTTTTTCACATGCCTGATAATTTTGATGACATTAGATTATATTTTATATTGTTGGAGACTGCATTTCATTATACTGTTTTAAAAGGCATTACATGTACTGTTCACTAAAGTAATTTTCTTACTTATCAGTTTTTTCTTTTGAGACTTGCTTTTTTAATCTTTACTTGAACATACTTTATTCTGGGCTCCATCTCACTACTACTACATTATCCTTCTGAGGATTCTGGTACCTTTCCCATGTATTATAACATCTGAGTCCTGCCTGCTCTGAAGACAACTATGCCCACCACAGTGTAAACTCTGGAAATTATTTTACCTATCTTTTGCTTTGGAGAGTTCCTTTGTATATGTACAGATCAGCCAAAGATTAACAATGAGTGTGGAAGTCAATCCGTATGGCACTCTCCTTTTTTTAAAAAAATGAAACAGAAGTCACAGCACTAGGTTTCCATTATATTTTATAAATATATCAGGCATGATGCACTAAGAAAACACCAGTTCTTCATCACAGATTATGTGAGAAGCACAGATTCCTTGAGTTGCATGCGGCTTCCTCTGCCAGGTGGCAAGTGCCTCAGGATGAACAGGGGCAACTCAGTTGGTGTTGTGGAGGAGAGGACAAAGGACCTTCCAGGCAGAAGGATTCTTCGTTTTCCACTGGACCCACAGGGACATATGCAGAGGAGAAGCCTCAGACTATCTTGCTTAATAGTTGTCTAAAAGAAATAGAGTCTAAAAGAAATAAAGGATGCAATTGCTGAGAACACCTACTTCCTTTCGGCATCTGCGTGCGCGACAACCTTCCACGTAGCTAAATTGGCATATAGCCCCAAGAGAGGGTGTCATCTCTGGCCAAAATACTCCTCCACTTTTAGATATTATTTCATAACTATTATTCTTTTGGTAATGATTCTTTTAACTCTCCACACAAATTGCTCCGGTGATGTAAGATCAGGACTGTGAGAGAAACTGAGTCCGTGGAAAATAAACTTTCTGGTAATTTGTCTAAGCCTCTAAACGTCCTCGGCTTTGTTCAAGTGGTAATAAAATCTAATTAGAATTCAGATGCAGTGGCAGCATTCCCGTAACAGCAATTACAAAATGCGGATTTTCCCTCTATCTCTGACTTTCATTAATACACAGTAAAAGCATTAAGTTAACTGAAACCATTAGCCCTAAAGGGGAGGCAACCGGTAACTGTTTATCCTTGCGATCCTGCCTAGATACGGAGAAGATAAACTTTATGAGCAGCTAATACTGCCCAATACAATAGAGCTGAAGGCTAGGAAAATTCTTAACCTTTACACCCAGTATGAGCCGCTGCCCGAGACAAAGAGGCGCCACGTGGCTAAGAAATGAGTATGTCAGAACAAAGGATAGATATAATAAATGTGTAAAAGAAAGGAAATATGGTGAGAATAAGAAAGGATTCTTGTATGAAGAAGAGCTTATCATGAGATTGTGCCAAATGGGAAAGAAAGGAATTAGAAAGATCAAAAGCAGGTTGCAGAAGGATTGTGATGTGGAAATGGATTATTAAAAGAGGAATAGGTTTCTAATAAGCCTATCGTTTGAGGAAAAGGGTTCAGCAGCTAAGGAAATACATCTGACAACTAAATCTAAATTTTTCATGGTATTTTTTGGTGTTTTATCTGCCAAACTGTGTTGTGAGTTTGCTTAAGCTTTCAGAATTTAGAGGACAGGGCAGGACGGCACCTGGGAGAACTTCATCACATCCACCTGGATCGCCACATCCCCCCATGCCTGACATATAAACTAAGCCCTAAAGATGGAAAGTTCCAACAAGTTAAATAAGACTCCATGAGAAACCTATTCTCCAAGCCCTGGGCATGCTGTTTCTTCTGGAATTTGCCCTTCGCAAGGACAGCTGGATCTTCTGCGGGATCCGGAGAAGATTCTGAGCTAATCTCTTGAATGCCGGACTAACTTGTTTGTTTACCTTGATTACTGATTTATGGTGATTACACTCCTTTCCTTTTTTTACCATTAACCCCACTGGTGAAGGATATAAATTTTCTGAGTTCTTGTAATAAAGTGTCACTAGCTCAAGAAGCTTTTGTCCATGTCAGATTCTTTCCAGAAGCGCCGTAAATAGGAACTTAAAGAAATTTATTTCCTAGAAGGGAAAGAATCGCTGCAGATAAGCGGCTGCAGAACAGCACCCATATCCTCGCCCATCTTTTTCTGAGATTGTTCGATCGTGAGTGGAATTACGGCAATTTCAGCTGAGCGGATTGCGGCATGCAATCACTAAGGTAAAGGCCTCAATTCAAAGTATAAACATTCGATTAGACCACCTGGAGAATAGAATCTTGCTCCTAGAAGACGATCAGTCCAAAAATGAATGCATAATTTATAACTTAGAAAAAAAATCAGACAGCAGGAATCTGACATTGAAGAAATATGGGCTCATTTTAAGAGAGGTAACCTAAGAATAATAGGAATAGAGGAGGGAAAAGAAGGTGAAACCAAAGGGATCAATAATATCTTCAAAGAAGTAATAGCAGAAAATTTTCCAAACATAGAGTAAGAGATCGATACACAGGTCCAGGAAACTTGTAGAACTCCCTTTAGACAGGATCAGAGAAGAGGTTCACCATGCCAATAATTGTCAAAATGACCAATGTGGAAGCCAAGGACAGAATCTTAAAGGCAACAAAAACAAAAAGCCAACAGACATTCAGAGGCAAACCAATTAGAATCACTCCAGATTTCTCAAACCAAGTCATGAAAGTCAGAAGGGCTTGGAGTAACATATTCCAAACTCTGAAAGAAAACAACTTCCAGCCAAAAATTTCCTACCAAGCAAAACTATCTATGAAATTAGATGGGGAAATAAGAAGCTTCCATGACAAACAGAAACTGAAAGAATTTATGTCTTCAAAACCAGCGCTAGAGAAAATACTCAAAGAGATTAACTACAAAGAAGAAATAGATAATACACACCAGAACCAGAGAAACAAGATTTTCCATCCAGCAGACAGCTAAGCAAAGAAGAATATATTCGTGTGTTTATTGGTTAAAATCTTTGGAGATTCATTATTTATTTTAGTCATTTACCTATTTCTAAATTGCATTGTTTACTTTTATTGTTGCTAATTTTTAGGATTTCTATTTGGAATATTAATATATCTTCAGATATAGCATTTGGGAATATTTTATCCCATTCTATCAGTAACTTTTAACTCTGTTTATGTTCTCTTTGGATGTACTTTTTTATTTTTAGGAAGTTTTTTTATTGTGTTGTTGCCTGTGCCTTTGAAATCATATCCAAGAAATCCTTGCCAATTTCAATGTTGTAAAGTGTTATGACCCAGGTTTTCTTCTAAAAGTTTATAGTCTTAAGATTTACATTTAGGACTTTTATGTATTTTGAGTTAATATTTGTACATGGTGTTAGGTAAGGGTACAATTTTATTCTTTTTCATGTAATTATTATTTTCAACAATATTTAGTGAAAGGATCATTATTTCCTTCACCAAATGTTCTTGGAAACCTTGTCAAAAATAACTTGATCATATATGGAAGAATTTATTTCTAGGCTTTTTATTTTACTCCACTGGTTTATATATCTGCCTTTTTTAGCAGTACTACACTGTTTCAATTAATGTAGCTTTATAAGGTTTGAAATCAGAAAATGTATATCTTCTAGCTTTGTTCTTTTTCAAGATTGTTTGGGTATTTAGAGTTTATATTTCATGTTAGGATAGATTTTTTTCTGAAAAAAATGTAGGATAGTTTCACCTTAAAAAAAAGAGAAAAAAATCCTCTGGTAAGAAAGAAAGCAAAAAGAAATATTGAAATGGTATCTCTAAGTCATCAAAAGCTTGATATTAGACAAATGAATCAGTTATGTGAGATTATCATTGTTAATTTTGGATAAATTGCTATAATATTAGATGTCAACCACTAAGACAAGCATGGGAAGGAGGGATGGGGAGGGAATGGTTTGGGATAGGGGCTTACTGGGCTATGTGTGCATGTATGTCTACACAAGTTTTTTATCCCAATATGATGTATGAATACAGTACACCAATAAAAAATAATAAATAAAAAAGAAAAGAAAATTCCAGATTAAACAGTCCATAAGTTTCAATTGTGTTCACTTCCACATAAGCAATGGACTCTTGCTCCACTGCGTTCCGTCCACCAGGATGAGAACCGTCCCTGAGCCCAGCACATGCGTGCTGCAAAGCTACTTGCTCCTCAGGCACTTTAAAAAGTCAGTTCATGCTAGTTTGTCTCTTTTAGATGTTTGTCATGCCAGGTTTGCATTCGCACCTCAAACTGCAAGTTTCATCCACAGTCCATGATAAGTGCTAGTTAATGTGGAAAAGACATTACATTTGTGGGTAGAAGGCATGAGCACAAACTGTGTTCCAGTTGATGGCCATGGGTTGAACCAGGAAGCATTATGCCTAATTTATAATCGAACTTTATCATAGGTATGTGTATGTAGGAAAACACAGTATTATAGAGTTCAGTACTATCTTTGGTGTCAGTAGGGGTATTAGAACACATTCCCTGTGGATGAGTGTGTGTTTGGGGGCTCACTGTATTATTAAAATCTGGGTCAGATGAGGCTATGTGCAATTTTTAGGGAAACCAAGAGAGGGCACTGCGCTCCCTCTCAGTTGTGGTTTTGTAAACCTTTTCTTTTTGTAGTCACAAGGCTGACTGCTGCAGGGCAGAAAGGGACTCTTGCTCATGACTAAATAGTTTCTACAAGCTCCTGCTGGAGATTAGTCCTATATAACTTGGTGTGTCACAAGTAGCAAGCATGTGTCCTACCAACATGCTCTCTGTCACCTGCTTAGTTCTCTTGATCTTATTAGTGTTTGGTAAGTAACATTTAATCCTAAGCATTTATGGTATTTCAATTTCTTACAATAATGATGATCATTTGCCTTATTGCCAATATAACAAAATATTTCATTTATCTTTTCAGGGAGGAGCCATGGAGACTCAGTGACCCAGACAGAAGGCCTAGTCACTGTCACAGAGGGGACACCTGTGACCCTGAACTGCACTTACCAGACTACTTACTCGGCTCCTGTCCTTTTCTGGTATGTCCAATATCTGGATAAAGCTCCTCGGCTGCTCCTGAAGAGCTCAACAGACAACCAGAGGATGGAGAAGCAAGGCTTCCAGGCCACTCTTGTCAAGAGGGAGCGCTCCTTCCACCTGCAGAAATCCTCTGTCCAAACCTCAGACTCCGCTGTGTACTACTGCGCGGTGAGAGACACAGTGAGAGCAACTGCAGGGGAGCTGAGCGCAAACCAGAGGGCAGAGGCTGAGGGGAGCCCTGCGATTGGAGGCTGTGTTCTTTCCCCAGACAGGGTTCAGTTTCCTACAGAACATGAGCCAATCCCAGACTAAATGCCTAGAGATCTAGGAGGTCATAGATTTCTCCGAGGTAGGAAGAGATAGATGCCATTGTTATGGAAAACTCAAGTTTTCATCTCCAGAAAGGCCAGTGCTCCATCAGAAAGACTTCTCTCTCCTTCAGAAGAGAGAGGTTTCTCATAGGAAACCTTTCTGGGAAAATCCTGAAATTGAATCATTCTCTACTAATATATCTTATGTACTTTGGAGTTTAAAATTTTCTGGGATTTTGTATTCTTCATGCAAATATTTATGAACCAAACAACGGACCTAGAACTGGTCTTTATTACCTTGCTTAGGTCTCTACAACAGACTTAACAAACTGGCCATTGACTGTGGGTAGTACTTTGCGGGCTCTGTACCAGAATAGGATGAAGTGAGGAACGTGCCCTTGAGTTTCCATTCCTGTTCTCAAGAGGTGGGAGAAGAGAGGCAAGAACGCCAAACTCCCAGAGAGAAAATTCAGCTCTTCTCTTAAGGCTTACAGAGTTAAGATTGGGTATTTAAATCACTGCTTGTCTCTGGCTAGGGAGTAGAGCATTGTGTTAGGGATGTTTTAGATGACAAGTTGTTATCTGCAGTTTTGCAGGGGCAGCAGAGATTGCTGTCTTCAGCTCCCCCCTTCTGGCAGTGTTCCACCCTCAAGGAAAGCAAGCAAAAGAAAGAGTAAAACAGAAGGACATAGCTCAGATAGCGAGGGGGCATTGAAGTCACTGTCTTCAGTGCTTTCAACAAAGGCAGTTTTCTGCCAAAGAAGAAAGAAGTATAAATCCTTAAGCCAATATTTTATGGACTTACAACAGCACTTAGCATTTGTCACCGCACACACAAAAAACCTTGAAATGTAATGAAATCTTATGCCACATGGCAACTTGATAGGCATTTCTCCCAATTTGATTATATTCTTAAAAATTACATTTTATCATCTTAATGCCAACTGAATAAAACTTCTGTTTTCTAGGAGTAAACACTGCATTTTTCTTCTTTTATAGAAATATGGCAAGTATATTTTTTATAAAGAGCCAGTTAAGAAGTATGGAGTCTATTCTCAGAACAGAAAAAATAAAATTAACAAAAAAATGGAGTAAAAATACAGAAAAAGTACTATAGTGAAAAATATAGGAGTCAGATTCCGGCAGCAGCTGCGGCGGCTCTCATCTTCCCTGACTCTCCCTGCTGTCTTCCTTTCGCTTCCAGAAATATGGCCTCTGGGGTGGCCGTCTCTGATGGCATCATCAAGGTGTTCAATGACATGAAAGTGTACAAGTCATCAACACCAGAGGAAGTGAAGAAACCCAAGAAGGTCTTGTTCTCCTCCTGAGTGAGGACAAGAAGAACATCATCTTGGAGGAGGGGAAAGAAATCCTGGTGAGTGATGTGGGCCAGACTGTGGACTACCCCTACGCCAACTTTGTCAAGATGCTGCCAGACAAGGACTGCCGCTATGCCCTGTAGGACGCAACCTATGAGACCAAGGAAAGCAAGAAGGAGGACCTGGTGTTTATCTTCTGGGCCCCTGAGTGTGCACCCCTGAAGAGCAAAGTGATCTATGCCAGTTCCAAGGACGCCATCAAGAAGAAGCTGACAAGGATCAGGCATGAATTACAAGCAAACTGCTATGAGGAGGTCAAGGACCGCTGCACCTGGCAGAGAGGCTGGGGCAGTGCCATCATCTCCCTGGAGGACAAGCCTTTGTGAGCCCCCTCCAGCCCCCTGCCTGGAGCATCTGGCAGCCCCAGACCTGCCCTTGGGGGTTGCAGGCTGCCTCCATCCTGCCAGACTGGAGGGGCTGGGGGGATCCCAGCAGGAGAAGGGCAATCCCTTCACTCCAGCTGCCAAACAGCCCCCCACCCTGCCCCCAGCCCTCCCTTCTCTCATTCTTGATGGTTCTGGCCTTCTCAAGCTGCTTTTTACAGTCTAATTTCTCTTGGGTTGAAGCAGACCAAGTTCCCCCCAGGCACCCAGTTTGGCGGAGGTTGCATTTTTTTAATGACACTCCTACTTCCCACCTATCCCTCTTCCATCCCATGCTGCCAACTTCTAACCACAATAGAGACTCTGTGCTTGTCTATTTAGTTCTGTGTATAAATGGAATATTGTGGAGATGACCTCTCCTTGTGCTGGCTGGTTCTCTTCTCCTTTCCCTTGGTCTTGACCATTCATGGAAATAGGACCAGTAAAGGGATCTTCAATTATTTTTTTTAAAAAAGGACAATAAAAAGCCTTGTTAATAGGAAAAAAAAAAGCAAAATATAGTATATATTGTCTATGTGAAAAATGTGTAGTAAAATAATTTGTAATTTTCTGAGTTCTATAATGTTTGTGGTTATTTTATTTCTCATTCTAAAAATTGTTCTTTGCCTATTTTCATTCATACTTTTGTCATTCTGTGAATTAAAAATAAAAGTTTTCAGACCTTACAGAACATAAATCCTCCTGTGCATATGGCAGTAAAGAACGCCTGTGAAGTCCAGGAAACACGTGAACTTCTTCAGAGCGCTCATTGGGCCCCTGGAAGGCGCTGTTGCCTAATCAGGAAACAGCTTTTCTGTATGTTAAAGTAAACTCAGGAGCTAAAGGCTTCAAGGCTGAGTTTACAAAGAATGCAGACTCCTTCCGCCTGGGGAAACCCTCTGGTCACTGGACAACACAGCTGTGCACTTGTGCCCTGAGTCACACAGTGCAGAGCTGAAGGCAGCCACCTGAGTCCTGCAGGGAAGGAGCCAGGAGCTCAGCGGGGGGAACTTCAGGAAAAGGAGCCTTCTGTAAAGAGCACAGAGACAGTCATGTCTTGGGAAGGGCCTGGCTCCTGTAGAGAGCTGGATGGCCTTTGTTTGTTTGCCATTTTGTAGGGGAAGGACCCTGGTTTCTGAAGGGCAGCATCTCTATCCTAGAGGGCAGGATTCTAGAGGGAACTGGGCTGCAGGATTCTCAACACACAGGAGGAAGCTACCTGCTCCCAGGTCAGTTGAGACAGTGATGCTGAGATGGCTTGAGGTCTGAGTGAGGTAGTGTAAGGCAAGTTAGAGATTTGCTCTCATCACCAGTCTCCTCTCTCAACCCAGGACAGCTGTTCTTCTTTTTTTCAAACTGCATTATCTACAAATTATTTTATTCAGTCTCTTATCTTTAGCTGACTGAATTCCTCCAATAAAGAAGAAGTTAGCTCACCCACTAAAGTATTTGCAGTTGGGGAACTTAATTGAAGCTGGTGTTTAAGGATATGCACAAGGCAATATTTCCAAACAAATGGCAGGAAGTACTAGGGAAAGAAAATGACCTTCTTTATAAAAATGGCCTTTATAAAAGACATTATGAACTAAAAACAAAGTGGAAACTTGAGGTTGGTTGTTCTATGAATGGCCTGACTTTCTTTTTTCAGACTCACACAAGTTACAACTCCCTTTTTATCCTCTATATATGTGCATAGAGGAGAAAAAAATTATATATATTTTATAATTTGTCCTGTGGATGGAACCCAGGGCCTCACACATGTTAAGCACATGCTCTACCACTGCGCTGCATCCCCACTCCCTTCCCATTCTAAGTAAATTTCTCTAATACCCATTGAGTAGCCAATAGCAATTAGTGATTTCTGAATCAACTTTTCTTATTTTCTTGCACTGTTCCTCACAGTGTCGGTAGTAAGCATTTGCACCCTTCTTTAACAGACCATCTGATATTTAGTGTCTGTAGATAGCTTCACTTTTTACTTAGTGAACATGCAAGGGTCCTCATTTTTCTCATTATCTGCAACTATATCAACAATGAATAATCCTGCAGTGCTGGGGATTGAACCTCGAGCCTCATGCATGCTGGACAAGCACACTACCACTGAGCTACACCTCACCTCAGAGAATTATTGTTCATCAGAGTTTACATGAAAAATTATTTTCATGTAAACTTTCCAAAATAGTTCTCTTTAAAGACATTTCAAATAATCAATTAAAGTTGCAAAACAAGATGCAATAGCTAATCACACTATAAACAAAATATGCTCAATAAAAGAAAAAATATTTGAAATAAAATTATATGTTTATATTTTTATTTTTTGTTGTACTGTGAATTAAGCCCAGGGGCATTATACCTCCAAGCTACATCCAGAGTTCATTTTATTTTTAGTTTCAAAACAGGGTCTTGCTAGGTTGCCGAGAGTCTGCCTACATTGCTGAAGCTGTCATTGAACTTGAGATCCTTCTATTTAAGTCTCCAAGTACTAGGATTACAGGCATGTACCTCCACGCCTGGCTAAAAATTATATTTTTATAAAAGTAAAACTATTTACATTTTTTATTCTTATATCTGTCTAGTTCCTGAAGTAAATAACCAACATCAGCCTGTCTGTAGATTCAATGTGTAAACACATAAAACTTAAAAGCAAGACTGTGTAATGTTGCAAAGTTTCAGCCATCAGGAGCAACTGCTGCTTACGCTGGGCTGATTTGTGAGTCCCTTCAGGACAGCAGGTGAGCGCAGAAGAGAAGAAGGCAGAGATCCTAGCACCCTGGGAAGGGTGCTTCACTGTGCAACAATCTGTCCCAGGCATATCTTCTGAGAGGGAAGGGTGCGCTGGCTAATCTTTTCTTCTCTTTCCTATAAATCCTTAGATTCCAAATTAGGAGCCCCCGAATTTTCTGGTATTCGTGTGTGGTTTCCAGAACAAGGGTCTGGTATGTGAAGGCACATTTTTCTTGATCCTGAAGGTTTCAGGATGGGGTTTGATAAGGCTCTGAATGGCGTCCACACAACAGTGACAGAATTCTTTAGAGCTCCTTTTTTCATGGGGAGGTGTTTTTGATTTGCTGGCCCTCTATGACATGGGGTTCTGGGCAGGGCCTCTTGCCTGAGTGGAAGAGTCATGCTGTGCTCATAAGTGCTCCTCTTCTGTGTTCTCTGTATTTAAATAGAGGGTCGATTTCAAGATATCGTCCTTATAATATTTCCACAAATGTTATTTCATAAGAGTCCCAATCTGCATATTTGATATATTCCAACAATAAGAATTCATTAATTATGTACTTCATAACAGTTATTCATAAGAATTCATTTTGTACTTTATAACATAGATATCACAGTTTATAACAAGAACACTGAAGTCCTTATTACTTCATGTGACTGGGCTGACTTTCACCACGGAAATTAATTCGCAGGCCAGTTAGATCCCTAGTCAGAACCCAGGCCTGTGTGCAGGGTTCACCTGTGGACTCTCTTCTGTGTGGCTCCTGGGCTCTAGGGCAGGGGAGGCAGTTCTCCTTTGGGGAGCCCTCTCCTCCCTCCTCCCAGCCCTCTAGCACCCCCACACTTCCAGGATCAGCAGAGAGTTCCTCAGCTAATGGAGCAGTGTCCTTCCTCGGTGCCCCTCGCCCACCTGCTCCACCCAGACCCCCCAGAGCCTGGGGCCTGTGGGAGGGGCTTCCTGCACAAAGGCTGGGGGCCCTCAGCTCAGGAGCAGGGCAAGGGGCAGAGCTCACGGGCCGCGGGGGAGGGGCAGCTCCTGAGCCCAGTCCTCACCCCCAGTGCCCAGGTCTGGCTGGAGAGTCCTCTACCCCAGGGAGGCCATGGAGAGGCTGCTGGGCGCTGTGCTGGGGCTCCTGTGCAGCCGGCTCTGCTGTGAGTTGGACTCCCTTGACTCGGGGCTCTCAGGGTGCCTGGCTGCAGCGCGGAGGGTGAGGGAGGCAGAGGAGCTCAGGGACTGGACTGTCCACCTCCTCCTGATGGCGGGCAGCTCCAGGGCGGGTGGGTGTGGCAGTGACCCTCGCCATGACTGTGCGTGTCCTCCTCAGGTGTGCGAGGGCAGCAGGTGGAGCAGAGTCCTCCAGCCCTGATCCTCCCGGAAGGAGCCAATTGCACGATGTGGTGCAACTTTTCTGCCGGTGTGACAAATGTGCAGTGGTTTCGCCAAGATCCTGGGGGTCAGCTCGTCAACCTGTTTTACAATCCTTCTGGGACGAAGCACAAGGGAAGACTGACGTCCACGACAGTCATTATAGAGCGCCGCAGCTCCTTGAGCGTTTCCTCTGTACAGACCACAGACTCCGCCGTTTATTTCTGCGCTGTGGATGCACAGTGCTCCCCAGGCGCCTGCAGCTGCTGCACAAACCCTCAGCCAGGCCCAGAGCTGCTTCTAATCTTCCCCGCGAGCCTCCGGAGGCCCCAGGGCGACAGCTTTTTTGCCCAGTTCTGTGCTTTTTTATTACAATGGCAGTTTTAGGCACAGGGACCTTTGTCCCCGCAGGTTTGGGACTTTGGTCTTTATCTTCATTTCCTAGTATGCACTCTTGAAATTAAAGTTTCCAAACTCCTCTTTATAGTAAACAATTTAAGGTGCTGGGTATATAGCTCAGTGGTAGAGGTTCCCTGAGTTCAAACACCATAAAGACAAGAAACTTGTGATGAAAACTCGCGAAACACCACCGAATTTGCAGTCTAGCAAGTCCAGTGACAAAGGGACATCTTAAAAAAAAAAAAAAAAACAGTTGAAAATAAGTATTAATTGTGCAAAAGTAAAAATCTCCTTTCTCAAAAAGCTTGCTACTTTCTCAAAAATTTTTCTTTTTAAAAATTGTTCTCAAGCCACAGGACAGTGGACTGTATGTTAACAGAACTGGAAAGTGAAAGGATTTCTCAGCTGATAGATCTGAACGCTCAGCACTATTTCCTGAGACAATTTCTTTTTTTTTTATTGAATTGTCTTCCATAGTTATAGAAAATTAACTGAATATGTGTGTGCAAACCTATTTCTGTAATATTTGCTTATTTTTTACATCAATGCAATATCTATATTGATCTACATGTCTTATTGTCAGTAATGCCAAACTGTTTGATTTTTTGGAAGTAAGTCTTGGTAGGTAGGGTCTCCAGAAAAAAAAAAAAAAAAAAAAAACTTTAAAAAAAACTGTTTTGAGCCGGGCGTCGTGCCACACGCTTGTAATCCCTGTATTTGGGAGGCTGAGACTGGAAGATTGCAGTTTGAGGACAGCCCCAGCTATTATTAGTGTGGCCCTTTACAACTCAGCGAGACCCTGTTTCAAAATAAAGAATAAAAAATAAAAAATAGGGCTGGGGGTGTAGCTTGGAGGTAGAATGCCCCTGGGTTCCACCCCCAGACCTGCAAAAAAAAAAAAAAAAAAAAAGTTTTGATTATTTATAAATTGCAACAAAAGAGTCTGCTGCAATTCTGAGGGACGTTGAATTGAATTTATAGCAAACTTTGGGAACTTAAAGCTATTGGATATTCTTCTGTTTTGTGGTACTGGGTTTGAGCCCAGGGGCATTCTACCTCTGATCTACACCCCCAGCTCCATTTTATTTTTAATTTGAAACAGGGCACAGGGTGTTGCTAGGCTGATGAAGGTCCCACTACTTGCTGAGGTGGTCCTCAAACTTGTGAGTCCCCTGTCTCAGCCTCCTCCCAAGTATTAGTACTACAGGTGTGCATCACCATGCCCAGCTTGACTGAGTCTTATAATTTACATATATGACAGATCTAACGATTAGTATTTCCTTAATTTTTATCACTATTGCTTTAAACTTTTCTGTAAAATATCTTGAAAATGTTTCAAAAATAAAAAAGATAAGGCACCAACTAGGAGACTATTTGCAATACATGTATATGAGTTTTTATAGCTTTTATAGAGATTATTTTGGGGGGGATCTGGGGATGGAACCCAGGGGCATTTGACCTCCGAGTTACACCCCTTGCCCTATTTTTTTTTCTTCATTTTGAGACAGGGCCTCACTAAGTAGCTGAGGCTGTCTGCGAACCATGATCCTCCAGTCTCAACCTTCCGAATGCTGGGATTACAAGGGTGCGCCACCATGCCTGGCTTGCTTTTATAGAGATTTTATGTATTGTTTAATAAGATAGAAAAGATCCACTTTAAACGTGGTTAACTCTTAGAGCAGAATCTTCATAAAAGAAGATATATAATGACCAATAAGCATGTGAAAAGCTGCTCTACACCTGTGAGCCACGAGCCACATCCAGCCTCTCAGCTACTTTTATAAAGCTGTATTGGAAGAGGGCGATGCCATTGATCTATACATTCTCAGTGGCTTTTCTCACTGCGATGGCAGAGGTGAGTAGTTGTGACAGACACTAAATAGATCACAGACTGAACATATTTACTAGTTGACTCTATATGGAAAACGTTTCTTGATGTCTTCGCCACATCATTAGTCATCAGAGAAATACAAGGACGGAGCACAGTAATATATGACCACTCATCCATTATATTAGTAAAAAATAGATGACTATACCAAGGGCTTAGTGTCAACCAACTATCTTATGCAGAGTCCATTTAAGGACATGTTCTCTTCAGGGTGAGGCTCAGCCTGACCTGATGCTGCCATCATGGGAGGAAGGGCGCCCACACACGGCCTCAGCTGAGGACCACTGTGTGCTTCTGAAGGGCCGGGGCAGGGGAGGCGCACATTTCACACTTACTGCAGCGGCCCTGTTCTTTCCTGGTACACGGAGCATCCCAGCCAGTTCCTGCAGACCCACCTGAGCACACCTGGTAGTGGCACCGAGTGTCTCATAGCTGATCTCTCCAATGCAAAGCCTCCTTCCATCTGAAGACATCGCTGGCCCAGAGGAGCCCTGGACCCCGCACTCCAGTGCTCTGCTTGATGCAGGGCTGAGAACACAGGTGAAGGAGCTGCAGGAAATCGTTCAGTGCACCTCCCTCCACGGCCACAGGGGGCGATGCTGCGTCAGAGAAGGTTAAAGTTTGTCTCACACAAAAGCAGCAAGTAGTCAGCAACCATCCTAGAAAAATCCAGTAAATTTATTTGCTAGTCTGTTTCAGTTTATTTAGATGTGAGACATGTATCATAGATACATGTTTATCAATGACTTACAGGATTGAAAAATGACTTTGAAATGAGCACGTTTTTAAAAGCACATATCCTTCAAGGTCAGGGCTACATTTACTTCTTAATATAAATTTATATATTATACCTACACATTCCCAGTCTCCAGCCACGCTGACTTAATCTGTGCTTAGAATCTCTGTTCCAAGGTTGGGCGTGGTAGCGCACGCTTGTAATCCCAGCATTCAGGAGGCTGAGACAGGAGGATCACAGTGTGCAGACAGCCTCAGCTAGTTTGTGAGTCCCTCTGCAATATAGTGAGACCCTGTTTCAAAATAAATAACAAAAAATAGGGGAGGGGTGTAGCTCACAGGTCAAATGCCCCTGGGCTCCATCCCCAGACCTGCAAAGCGCTGGTGGCGGCGATGAAGGCAGCGGCGGCCCGCAGGCTCGGTGCATGGGTCCGGCGACTGGGGGCCGCCCACGGGCTGCAGTGAGAGCAGGCGGCCGGGCTGCCCTCCTCCCCTGCCCGCCGCCACCGCCACCGCTGTGATTGGGTGAAAGATGGCGCTGGACGGATGGAAATCCTAATAACAGTCTCCAAATTCGCCTCCATCTGTACCATGGGCGCCAATGCCTCGGCATTAGAGAAAGAAATTGGTCCAGAACAGTTTCCAGTCAATGAGCACTATTTTGGATTAGTCAATTTTGGGAATACCTGCTACTGCAATTCAGTTCTTCAAGCACTTTTTTTTTGTTGTCCATTTCGGGAAAAAGTTCTAGCATACAAGAGTCAGCCTAGGAAGAAGGAGAACCTTCTTATGTGCTTAGCAGACCTCTTCCATAGCATAGCCACTCAGAAGAAAAAGGTTGGAGTAATACCTCCTAAGAAGTTCATAACAAGATTACGGAAAGAAAATGAGCTTTTTGACAACTACATGCAACGAGATGCTCATGAGTTTTTAAATTACCTACTAAATACAATTGCTGATGTTTTACAAGAAGAGAGAAAGCAGGAAAAACAAAATGGTCGCTTACCTAATGGTAACATTGACAGTGAAAATAACAACAGCACACCAGACTCAACGTGGGTTCATGGGATTTTTCAGGGAACATTAACTAATGAAACCAGATGTCTTACTTGTGAAACTATAAGCAGCAAAGATGAAGATTTTTTAGACCTTTCTGTTGACGTGGAACAAAACACATCAATTACTCACTGTTTAAGGGGCTTTAGCAACACAGAGACTCTGTGCAGTGAATACAAGTATTACTGTGAAGAGTGTCGCAGCAAACAGGAAGCACACAAAAGGACGAAAGTGAAAAAACTTCCCATGATTCTAGCTCTACACCTGAAAAGATTTAAATATATGGATCAACTTCATCGATACACAAAACTTTCTTACCGGGTAGTTTTTCCTTTAGAACTCCGTCTGTTCAACACTTCAGGTGATGCAACCAATCCTGACAGAATGTACGACCTTGTTGCTGTTGTGGTTCACTGTGGAAGTGGTCCCAATCGAGGCCATTATATTGCAATAGTTATGAGTCATGATTTTTGGTTGTTGTTTGATGATGACATTGTAGGAAAAATAGACGCACAAGCTATTGAAGAATTCTACAGGTTGACATCAGATATCTCGAAGAACTCTGAGTCTGGTTACATCCTTTTTTATCAGTCTCGGGACTGAGAGGGAACCATGATGAAGAGATACTTTCTGCCTCATTTCTTCTCTGGTTATTTTGGAAAGGATCAAGCACTGATTTTTCAAGAAAAGAGAAATGCAGGAAGCTCAGGGGGCAGTAGCACACTTTGCACACAATACAGCAAAGACTCTGGATGAACAAGCCCTTCCTATCATGGTAGTTGATTTATTTACTCAGGTATCATGCGGTCTGTGCAGTTCCATACAACAAGGAAATGGAATCAGAGATACCAGCTCCTCTTGTAAAACAGCCTTCTGGTTATTGGCATGCATTTTCTCTTTATTAATTGCACCAATAATGATTTGGATTCCTTGAGGGTGCAGTAGAAAGAATTGGCCTCTGTGCTGGGTTGTACTATGGTTTAAGGAGGTGATGCGGAGCACGTTGCACACATGCCTGTGTTTGGAACGTCTTTTCAAGCACGAACCAGAAATGTTTTTGGTACCAACACTTGCAATTGCCTTCCTGATGTAAAAAAAAACTAACAGATACTAGAACCCAGTGTCAGGAAGACAAATATGTTTTGCTTCTCTGAAGAAGCTTACTTTAATATACAGTATATGTATATGTAGGGAACAATTGGTCAAAAGTGGCTTTTTGTTTCCCCAAGGGGAAAGACTGGCTTTGTAATTATAATTTTTTCTTATTTACTTTAAACTGGTAGAGTCTAAGTATTGTATGAAGTGCCCATGATTCTGTCAGTAAGTTTTAGCTTTTTTTTATTAGTTTTGTCAGTTTTAAGTATTCTTTTTGTTTGTTTCTATTTTTAAGGTTACTTTTAAGTTCAATCTGAAATCACTAAGATACCTTGAGAAAAATTGCAATGAGAGAAGGTAAACATTCTTTTTCAGGAGGAACTGATATCTCTGGCTAAATATGTTTTCTTTTTTCATAGTTTATAAGTCAATTATTTTGCTCAGCTTTAATTTCAGTAAAACAAAAACTCAAATTTCCTGTAGTTCTTGGAATGATGAAAGCAATTTTGGTGCAATGGTGATATGCCAGTCTTTAGAATTCTTAAATACTCTAATATTTCATGTTGAGCCATGTTTGAAAAATTTATGTCATCACAATACATTATTTTCTAATGTCATTTCTTTTACCTTGGAAAGAAATACTCTATTCACCATAGCCCTAGCAGCCTGGATAGTAGTTAAAAACTTTCTGAAGATTACATTTTGATGAAGTAGACCAGAGATCCAAACACAAGTTCTTCTTCCTCTAGTCTTATAAATCTGATTGGATGATTGCTCAGAATTTAAAATTCATGCTTAAGACATTATTTTGTTGAGGGTTTTAAGAAGTAATATATGTAATGTAAATGTATGTAAACCATTGAAGTTGACATTTTTCCATGCACCAGTCAGTTAATAGTGGCCGGATGTAACTTGCAGAAAATAATTGAAAATTATGTTTAAAATAATAGCAGTCAAGCATTGGATATTCCTAATCACTATCCTTTTCAGGTGGTAATTTTTTTCTCTAATTTTCTAAAGTTATTTTACTAAAACTGTTGGCTATGGAAAAAAACACAAGAGAATTTTTTTTGTGCTGCTATTTTAACATTTATTATCTGTATCTTTTAGCTCAGGAAATGACTTCACCTATTCATCCCATAAACAGATCTTTAACAGGGTCACTTAACTAAGTGGGCTGCTTAGACAGTTGTGCTGGGAGAAAATTATGATATTTGGTATTTCTACTAAATATCAAAAGTATTTTGACAAACTTGTTTTTAAGATACAGTTTCTTAACGCCTTACCCTGGCTGGAGTTGTTTTGTACAAATCATGTACAGCCTGCCAGATCTATCGACATTGCACAGAGAATCACAACCAAGCATGTGAGGACCGTCAGAGCAAGTGGAGGTGCTTGGGGTTTGAGGGCTTAAACCAAATTGTCTTAGAACTTAAAGCTGGAGTTTTGCAGCTTTCTATACAGAGAACAAGGGTGAAATGAAAGAGAGTCAGTTTCAACATCAGCTCGGCCACAGCACGTATAAGACAGATAGATGAAGTCATTTGCATAAAGGTACAGCATTGAGATCAACTGTTGTGTTTGTTCTCACATCTTTGCATTTAATAAAAACAAGGAATGGTAAGTTAAATATCAGAGTAGAGCAAGTTCTGGCATTTGTGTTGGGTTCCGTGGTAGTCACACGCTTTGTTCACATCGACACCGTGTTTTGTATTATGATTTGTCAGAGGAGGCACTATGGGTGATGGTTACAAATTCACTTTTTACTCTTAGTGCAGCTGGATCTAAGTAAAATGTTTTGAACCTTACCAGAAACTCGAAATACTTTAAAATATATAGGGTTAGGGTTGGGAGAAAAACATACAGATGTAAGAAGTAAGACAAGTGACCCATCTAGAAAGCATTGTAAGGTTGTCTGTTGGCTGGCTGTGATTAAAATGAGGGGCAGGTTCAAGTTGTAAATGGGGCTGATTGCTATAGAACTATGTACATGTTTTTGGGATAGCTGTCCCATATTTTGTATATTGGAATAAAAAGTTTCTATAAATTATCATAACTAAAAGTAAATATTTGAAATTAAGTCCTATTTCCAAGTCACATGGTTTCTGTCTTAGAAATGTGACCTTTAGAAGATTACTTGAGACAGGAACCAGGAGGCTTTAGGAAAATGGAGGGAAAGAAATGTACTATATATGGGTCTCGTGGCCTCTAATCATCAGTATAGGGTTTTTTCTTTCCTTGATGGCAGTAGAAAGACCTCATTTTCATAACATACTACTCTTGCTACTTTGTTTAAAGATACTGTTCATTAAGGATTCTCTCCTGAGGTATTTGGCTGGGAGCTGGGAGGCTTAGGAGCTTGGGTCCTGGCTCTTCAGTGAACTTAACTGTGTGACCCTGGGCGAGTCACTTAACCTCTCTGTGCTTCAGTCTCCTGTCTTGTAAAATGGGAGTCATACCTACCTCACAGTGTTGTTGTGGGGATTCATTAAAGAAAATGTCTGTAAAGTATCTAAGGTTCTCGAAGAAGGCGCTATATAAATACAAAATAATATCTATTAAAGTTGGTTTATGTGTGAAGAAAAAAAAGAATCTCTGTTCCATTCTTTTTACTAGGAAATCTACACATGGTTTAAGTCCCAGTTCAAGCCCCTCTCTTCCCCTTCTCTGACAGGGTCCAGAAGCTGTTCTCCTCCCTCTATTCTTTGTTCTTTGGTTCTTTGTTATTTGGTTCAGGCACACTGGTCTCTTTGGTAAGGGTTCCTCTGCTGTCCTTGAATACTGGGGCTTGACCTTTTCTCAGTGAGGCTCGAATACCACCTGTCTACTAAGCGTTAACAGACACTCAGTAAACACATAGCAGCTGCTCATTGTTCTCAGTTTCACTCATAGGGATTGAAATCCCTGTGGCGGATCTTGATCGGAACATATGAAATGGAAAATTCATTAGTCATCAATTTGTAAGTTTTAAATCGCTACATTCTGAGGAGCATAATGAGATCTCCTGCCATCCTGGGGCATCACCCAGGACGTGAACATCACTTTGTCCAGCATCTTGTGCTGTATACGCCCCCTGTTCTTTTGTCATTTAGAAGCCATCTCTGTGATCAGAATGGCTATCCAAGTATCATAGTGTTTGTGTTCAAATAATCCTTGATAAGGGCCCCAAAGTACAAGAGCAGCAGAGCTGGGGTTTGGATATGTCAAAGAGAACCCATAAAGTGCTTCCTTTAAGTGAAAGGTGAAAGTTTGTCCTAGATGTTTATGTATGAGAAAAAATATAGTATATATTCAGTACTTTCTGTGGTTTTAGGCATTCACTGGGGGCCTTGAAACCTTTTTCCACAGATAAGGAGAGGACTATTGTATATTAAATACTTTTCTAAATTAACTGAGTACATAAAAAAGAATACAGCACAAAACTTAAGTTAGTAGTCAGAAATCCCCAGCACATTGGGGTTAGGTTTAGGAGAGTAGACCATCATTTTTCATTTGACTGTGATGATACTTTTTTCTTTGATTGGATTTTAGATGACATTAAATATAGACACAACAAAACAGTCTCTGTGCCTCAGAGAAAACAATGGCCTCCTGATGTTCTTCAATTTCTATTATTTACAGTATAGACTATTCTTACTCTTTGGGCTTCTTTGAAATTTGTCTTCAATTTCTGCCTCTGTGTACTTCTGGTATGAACTACTACAGACAAATTAGTTCTTCATATTTTTATGTTGCTCTTGTGAAATAAAATGTGAAGAAAATATTAAATGTTTACCCAAACTTGGGATGAGAGCTACTAACCCTGTTGCGGTCCCGGGTGGCCCGAGCCTGGGATTTCAGCATGTTCCCATCCATGCTTATCCACTTGAAGAGAAAGTTCCTCCAGGAATTTGGAGTCCAGAGTTTCTGATTCCTTTTCCCCAGCCATTTTTTTTTCAGAAATATTTAGTTTAACTGATTCATGTTTTATATAAAATACAAAGCTGATATTGTTTCTTTTCTTAGGGTTATGGGAAATATGGACACATCTAAAAGAGTTTAATAAAATTTGAGTTACCTGAGGACAAAAAGATCATATATTCTCTATGTTCTAATAAATGATCTAATCTTATAATGGAGTAGTATGCCCATTGTGTTTTATCAAACTATTTAATTAATATTTGTAATAAAATGCCATATTCATGCTAATTGTGAGTTCATGGAATCCTTTCTCTTCCACCATTGTAACTTGACAGGATTTCCTTTCTTCTATCTTTGTAAAATCAGGAGGTTTGTGCTGACATACCCATCCACCCAAGTGTGTTCTTTTCAATACTCTAGGAGGATTTAAGAAAGGTCGGTCAGGAAAGGATTGGCAGAGAGATGCTTTAAACTGATCCCTATCCATGTATAAAGAGGGTATTTCTAACTCCAGATGATTGTATTATCAGCGATTCTCAATTTGGGACAAAGCAGAGAAGTGCTCCCTTGCCAGAAAGTTTTAATTAAAAACTCTTGTGAAAGGGTGGAGCCTGGAATAAGCATTAAAGTGGGTGTGAGTTTAGAGTCAGAATACCAGATGTCTGGGGAAGACTAGGAGACTAGGCTGGTCCTCAGTGAGCTCTGGCTTCAGGAGGATGGATGGGATCCTGGGAGCATCACTTTTAATTCTAAGCCTTCACCTAGCAGGTGAGTTGTAGTGAACTCCCAGGATACGTCATTAATTGGGGAGAGGGAATGAGAAAATTGAGATACAGACAAACTCATGCAGGTAGAAACATTAAGAAAAAATATAAAATTGGGGGTTTAATGACTTTCTGTTATTTTTCCAAGCAGGGGTGAGTAGCCAGCAGGAGAAAAATGGCCAGCAGCAGTTGAAACAAAGTCCTCCATCTCTGACTATCCAGGAAGGAGAGACGTCAATTCTGAACTGCTCTTATGAGAAGAGTGCATTTATCTACTTCCCCTGGTATTGGCAGTTGCCTGGTAAAGGCCCTACATTATTGATAAATGATGATAAAAAGGAAGCTGGAAGATTCACAGTCTTCTTCAGTAAGAGGGACAAACACGTCTCCTTACATATCAGAGCTTCTCAGCCTGGAGACTCAGCCACCTACTTCTGTGTAGCAAGCCCACAGTGCTCTCCTTGCGCCTACAGCCTGAACGCAAACCTGCAGCTGAGGCTCCAGCAAAAACATGTTGCAGAGCTTAGACTAGCAGGCATGAAGACCAGATTTCATTTCTACAAATAGGTGATGAAATAAAAGGCATAGTATGAAAGGATGGTTATTAAATAAATAAAATAAACATAGCTTAATGAATGACCAAATTGCTACAAGTTTTATAATAAATTATTAGATTGTCATCATGCACCAATCAGTTTTGGTGTAACTGGAACTTTTATATAATGCTGATGAAATGCAAATTGGTGTGACCACACTGGAAAACATTTGGCAGTTTCTTGTAAAATGATTTTACCATATGAACATAAATTCTCTTTTTATACATTCACCCAAGGGAAATTAAAATGTATATTTACACAAAAATTTTTTCTTTGTAGTAGTTTTGCCCACAATAGCCTCACATGGCCAAACTGAAAACAACCCAAATGCCCATCAACTGCTGAATAGAAATATGAGTTGTATATACCGTTTTTTTTTTTTTCAGTACTAGTTTTTTTATTTTTCAGAACTAGAGATGAAACCCAGGGCATTCTACCTCTGTGCTACATCCTTGGCCCTATTTTTATTGTTTATTTTGAAACAGGGTCCTCACTGAATTGCAAAGGGCCTCTAAGTAAGTAGTAGCTGAGGCTGTCCACGAACCGTGATCCTCCTGTCTCAGCCTCCCAAAAGCTAGAATTACAAGTGTGTGCCATCACATCTGGTTAGAGTTGTATATTTTGGTACTTGAATACTATACAGCAATAAAATGGCTTAAACTAGTGATAAAAGTAACACATGAAAGATCTAAAATTTTATGCTTCACTGGGTGAATAGGGGACCTTATGTAGGTGAAGCACAGGCTATGGATATGGACATTAACATCCACATCTACAGCTACACAATGGAAATCTATTCAACAATGAGAAGTAACGAACTGTTGATACACAACAATTTGGGTGAGACCAGACTGTGCTGATAGAAACAAAATTCATTTCAAGGATGATATATTTCATGATTCCATTTAGGTGACATTCTTAAGTGGCAAAATTATAAGTACATAGAGAAGGGCAGCGGTAACCAGGGCTTATGATGGGGAGGTGTTCTCAGGGAGTGATTTGGGGGTGATGGAATTGTTCCACGTTCTGATTACAGTGGTAGTTATACAAACTTTACATTTTTGACAAATTTTTGTGGAAGTATATACACATAGCAACAAGTCAGAATAAAGTCTGTATTTTACTAAATAGCATTATGTCAATATCAACTTCCTGGATTCAAGAATGGTGCATGAGGATAATGGTACATAACCATGGTTATCTTCATGCCATCACTGGAGAAAGCTGGTTGGGCAAAAGAACTCTGCATTATTTTTAAACTTATGTGAGTCTGAACAAATTCCAAAATAGAAGACAGACATGTGAAAGAATTAGATTCTTAAGCATTGTTGGTTGGAATGGAAACTGGGCAATGGCTTCAGCAGATTCTTATAAATTCATATATTCACCATGGCCCAAATTCTTCATACATTCACCATGGCCCAAAGACTCACTTCTGGGCATTTTCCCAAGAGAAATGAAAACATATGCCTATGAAAAGAGTTGCTTGCTAATCCCCAGGGATGGGGGCATTGGTAGAGCACTGGCCTAGCATGATACTCTCTTTATAAGGGCAAAGTTATAAAGCGGGACAAGGAGCCTGCTCTAGCATAATCTCATCTACAACAACCTTATTTCCAAATGAGATCATATTCAAAAGGACTAGAAATTAGGAATTCAACATATGAATTTGGGGAAAAAAATCAACAAAAGAAATTGTGGAAAAAGGGCTTTGCGGGTGTGAGTAACTTGAAAACCTTGAAACTGTGAGGTTTCCTGCATTATCCAAGTGGCCTTCACAAGGATCCTAAGGAAAGAGACAATGGAGTTAGAACAACAACAACAACAACAACAACAACAACAACAACAACAACAGCAGCAGCAGCAGCAGCAGTTTAATGGGAAAGTGAGGACAGCCTCTGAAAGCAGGAAATAAAGAACACAGATGATTCCTTACAGGAACCAGATTCAAGCTGACCTACTAAAACCCTGATTTTAGCCTAGGGAAACCATGGACTTATGATCTCCAGATTTCAGAAAATCAGATTTCAGAGGCAGCTGTTCGTGCTGCAGAGGGACCCTGAGCTGGCTGTCAGAGGCACAGGGTGGGCACTTTCGACAAGAAATCCTGTCCTCACACTGCTCCTCACGCAGCTTGGGCATCACAGTCTCCTTCTGATGGGGAACAAATACCATAAAATTGCAAACCAGGGTATCAGCACTCGGATGTGAGAGAGAACACAGTAGTAGATCTCACATACTCAGAAACCACTCATTGGTCTGTTATTTAGACCTGTATCAAAGAACAGAAATAGTTTTAGAGACCTTGTCTTTCTTTTCTAGTTGCCTTTTGGTCTCATTATATTAATTCACCCATTAAAACAAAGAAAGCAAATAGGAGATGAATAGCTATGTTCCACACCATCATTTAGCAGCGTACAAAAGTTCAGTCACCAAATTCTGTGGTGTCAACATGCCCCAAGTGCTTGTAGCCCACCCGTATCTTATCACAATCCTTCCGAGTGAATTTTAACCTGGTGTCACAGAAGGATGTGGCATGCTGCTTAGGAGGTTATTTTATAATTGAAAAATATATAGAATTTAAGTAAGGCTGAGTTCTTCAGATCAATGGGGTAGAAGATGTGATATAAAGATGATTCTACAAAACAGGATCTAAAATGTAAACTTCCTTTCATGGAAGCAGCAGGAAGGGATGTTCTCATCCTCTTAAAATATAAGAAATAAAAAATGTAGATTGGAAAGAATGATATTTTATTTGTTATAATTTCACAAAAGCATAAACAATTGAACAGCTGCGGAAATTCAGAAGGACTAACTTTTATCATTTGACTTAGAAGTAGCTATATTAATTGGATTATTTACAAAGTCCTAAAACTTAGTAAAAAAGAAGGAAGATATACAGTCATTGTTTCAACTATCTTGCCTTTCAAAGAGAGAGACAAAGACCTGGGAGGGGTTTTCTTCTCTTAAATGTTATCAGTTTTCAGCTGAAGAAAATAAATGTACAATAGTTTAATAGCCGGCAAACAAATTACGAGTAGAGTAATAAATAAAGGCCTCGTAATAAGTTGTATTTTAAATGGATGTCCAAAGTCTATCACTGAGTAGCATCAGTGTGTGTCAACCAGTTCAACCTACAGTCCCCTCAGCTCCCACCCTCAATACTAACGGTGCTTCTCGTCCCACAATTAAGGATCTACCTAACTTAATGACTAGAGAAAGGGGTGTACAAAAATAATATTTTGGGATGACTATACTTTTTCTTATCTGTGGGAAAATCTTGTGGTCCATGAACTTTAAAAAACCCACTTCCTGGAGGAGTAGCATGAGAACACAGGAAGTATGTATATAAGCTTCCAGGCTCTCAGAGACACTGAATTCTGAGCTGGAGGCAGAAGAAAACCATTTGATGCTGAAGGAAAGGTGCCACACGGCACGCTCCGGCCTGCTGTGGGGACTGGTGGCCTTTGCCTGCTCTGGTGCAAATAGTTCAAAGACGGTGTAGGACATTAGGGAAGAGAGGACAGCGCAGAGGCGCACAGTGCTCCACATGTACTCCGGAGGAGGGGGCTGGAGAAAACAAGCAAGCTGTGACTTCAGTGTCGTTGGTTTGGGTCCTAGGTTAGTCTAATCTCAGAGGATCAGCTCTGTTTTCTGGTTGTTCCCACAGGATCCAGTGTGGCCCTCAAAGAGACTCAAGGCCAGCCAGCCACACCCAGGCAGGAGGAAGAAGCAGTCACCCCGGACTCTTCATATGAAACAAATGATGGCACATATTACCTTTTTGGTACAAGCAAATCCCCCATGGGCAGACTGTTTACCCATTCGCCAGAGTTATTCTGGTCAGAATGAAAGGAAGGGCTGCTATTCTATCCAATTCCAGGAGGAGCTAAATCCATCAGTCTCAACATTCCACCATTATAGCTAGAAGATTCGGCAAAGTACCTCTGCTCTATGAGAACTCACAGTGTTTGAAATGATAATAAAAGCTGAACAAAAACCCAGAAGCTCCATAGGAGATGGGCCCTGCCACCAGCTGAGACGCACCTGCAGATCCCAGACAGGAAGGGAGCGACTGTGGTGCTCCACCTGTGATCTGACCAGAAGATTTCATTCCCAGTAAAACCACTTTCTGTCACTTTTTGAAACAGATGTCAAGAGCAAATTTCTTCCCATGCATTCTGTCTTGGGTTTTTAAATAAAATGTGTAAAGTTGTCAAAAGTTGAAAACTTGCTCCATAGTATTTTTTTGTAGTACCCAGGGGCATTCTACCTCTGAGCTACACTACCAGACCTATTTTTTATTCTTTATTTTGAAACATGTCTCACTAAGTTGCAGAGGGCCTCACTAAGTAGCTGAGGCTGGCTGAGAACTGCAATCCTCCTGTCTCAGTCTCCCAAGTACTGGGATTACAAGCGTGCGCCACCATGCCTGGCTGCTCCATTGTAATTTTAACTGTCAGTTTCACTTAAAGATGCTCATAGCAGAAATCTGGCCTAGAGCTTTGCAAAAGCAATACAAATTACTCCTTTGGCTCCTTCCTTTTAGCATCTGTGTTAAGCACAGAGAAGCAGAACCCGCATGAGTGATACAGAAAAGAGCTCACAATGAATCCTGGAGCAAGTCCTGGAGCTCATAGTGGAGTCCTTGCAAAGCTCTTGTCTTTGCACCTGGTTCTGAGTCTGAATTTACTGAAGGTCAGCCTGACTAACACTTGGGAAGGAAAGTTAGATATGAACAAGCTCTTGGATGAACTTGTAAGGATGTAGTAGAACCGCAAAGACAATTGACACCTCCTAGTCAAAGTGAAGACTCATCTGTCTCTTGCCGGGTTTAATCTTGTTTGGTGGGTGACTTTCAGGAGAAATAGTGTCATTGCCCTCATCCTACAACAGACTTGGCCCAAGATGAAGAGAGGCTGAAGCAGGATATATGGTGAGAAACAAAGGGGCTGTGATCAGCACTAAGTGGAGCTGAAAGGTCAGCGGCAACATGTGTGAGCTGCCCCAGAGCCTTCAGCTGGCTCTCAACCTGCAGAGCATGTAACTGAGGGTGCTGCATCTCACCTGCCTTTACAAACTGGAGTTTCTTTTGTGGTCAATGCTAAACAAGAACATTACTGGGAAGATATTTTTGGGAAATATAACCAGAGAGTTCAGATGAGTTAGTACAAACTGCCACAGTATCCCCTGTCAACACATACTCTCTCCCCAAAGGTTTAGAAAGTTCAGCTATCCATCTGTGGCGATGATCACTCTTCCTCTAGTTGAATCACACTCTGTCATTGATGCCCTGCAGCTTAAGTACAGAGATGCAATGAGATATAGGATCAGCTCTCATCAGCACATCTTGTGCTTCTATGTGGAGGCAAATACAAGGAGAGTAAACCATGGTTAGAAATACATAAATATAGCCGGGCGTGGTGGCGCACGCTTGTAATCCCAGCATTCGGGAGGCTGAGACCGGAGGATCACGGTTCACCGACAGCCTCAACTACTTAGGCCCTCTGCAACTCAGTGAGACCCAGTTTCAAAATAAAGAATAAAAAACAGGGCAGGGGGTGTAGCTCGGAGGTTGAATGCCCCAGGGTTCCATCCCCAGTCTGTACAAATAATACATAAATATATTCATATAAAAATAAAGAGAAACCTTATAATTGTTATGGTCCATGTTGTCATACATGGTCTTGTGATTGTAGCTGGGCTTATAACTACCTATTCTTCTACTCATTCCATAATCTCTTTTTTTTTTAAATCACAATCAGCACCTTACTCTTGAGCACACTTGAATTTCTATAAAACAAACTCCTCAGTCAGGAGCAAAGCTATTTTAAATGCAGAAAACTGAGTAAGTTTTTCTGTAAGTCCACCACTCCATTTATAACATGAGGATTACAGGTAAATTCATATCCAAAGTACAACTGTTGCTGTTGAAACACAAGAGCAACAACAAAATTTCAAAACAGCCAGAGAAAATTCACACACAATGTTCTAAGAAACAGCATCAGGAATAATACCTGATTTCTCATCAAAAGCAATAAAAGTCTATAAGGACACAACATTTGAAAAGTGATTAAAGAAAAATAATTAAAACTTTAAAGCTAGCTTCCTATGACAATAAAATATATATTAATTGTCTTTATTAAAAAATAACTCTTGCCGGGTGTGGTGGCGCATGCCTGTAATCTCCGCGCTTGGGAGGCAGAGACAGGAGGATCAGGCAGGTTCGAAGCCAGCCATGCTGGCTTAAGAGACCCTATTTCCAAATAAAAATATAAAAAATAGGTCTGGGAGTGTGGCCCGGAGACAGAAGGGCTTCCAGAAACCCCAGTACCACCAAAACAAACAAACAAACAAACACACACAAAAAAAGCTCTTGCCTGGCATGGTGGCAGATGCTTGTAATCACCGCGCTTGGGAGGCAGAGACAGTAGAATCGCGCTGGTTGGAAGCCAGCCCTGCTGGCTTAAGAGACCCTGTTCCCCAAAATAAAAAAGTATAAAATAGGTCTGGGAGTGTAGCCCGGAGGTAGAAGGGCTTCCAGAAACCTCAGTACCACAAATAAATAAATAAATAAATAAATAAATAAATAAATAAATAAATAAATAAATAAAAAATTACTCTTAATCCAGAGGACAGAGGCACTAGCCTGCTGTTCCAGCTACTTGGGAGGATGAGAATTAAAGACTGCAAGTTCAAGGCCAGCCTGCATGACTTAGCCAGACTCTAGTCAAAGAAAAAGAAAAAGCGCTCTTAAGGTAAAAAATCTTTAAGCAAAATGGAAAATTATATGCAGTATGTTTTTCTTTTCTCTGTTTAAGATCAGGTTCCTAGTGAGCAGGGGTTTGACTATGGAGAAGCAGCAGCCCTAGGGAAGGGTGGCTGGACGTCTTGGTGATGGTAACATTATTGATTTTATCCCAGTCCCAAAGGAAATGGGGGAGGGGAGCTAAACCTAGGTGCAAATTGTGTGAGGATGAATCAACTGAGAAAACATCAACTTACCAGATAGTGGTGTGTCATGCTTTCACCAGTTTCTTCTGCCACTGTGTGCTAGAAAGTGTAAGGGGCTGGAGTGAAGGGTTATTCCCAGCAAGCTTCCTTATCAGGACTTTGCCCTCTCTGTCTAATGCTGTCTCCTCAAGTATCTTCATGGTGGACCTCGCATATCCTCCGTGGCTTTATCCTAATATCACCACCTCCTGAAAACTTTGTCTTTCTGATTTCCTTCCTTGAGAACCAGGCTCCAGCACAGGAAGCAGTTCTGGGCTGAAGCACTGCCCCCTGGTGTGCAGCTAAAATGTCTTGTGGTCTACGCTGCCCTCCTTGCTGCCATCTGGTGTTCATGATTGAAGTGTGGTGAGGTCTAGTGGCCACAGCACCTGCCATTGCTGAATCAAAGTCAGGAGCTTCTCACAGCCCAGAGGGGATTCAGGAGGACCCATCTCTTGCCCACCAGACAGGAAGGTTGTTCTTCTAGATGACTTGCATACGTGCTTTTATTTATTTCCCACTGGAGCTCTTCGAGGTTGATAACAACTTTCCCAAGGGAGACAGTATGTTCTTGGCCCCATAGACCTGGTGAATGCCTAGCTTGCTACTCATTAGTTGAGTGATATTGGGAAGATAACTTAGTAGCTTTTATGCTTAATTTTCTCACCCCTCAATGTATATATTTATAATATCTGCCAAGATGCTTATTGTGAGAAGTAAGATGATGAATGTCCAGTACCAACAGAAGCCACAGCTCCATTAAAGAAAAGGAAATTGAAAATGTGAGAGGTGGCTTTGCCTTGTGTTACAGAGTAAGTATCAGGGCAGAACCTCCTTTCCTTCCTTCCTTCCCTATGTAGAGACTGGAATTCATTCCCAGCAGAAACTGTGAGTTCCATCTTAACACATCACCTCTAGGTACTGACCAGAAACTCCACCGGGCTTTTCAATTATAGCCCTGTTTCAGTTTTCCATTAATTAATTCATATAGGGGAATATTTAAATGACTAAAAATTTTCAAATAAATTTTCTTTAATTTTAAAAGAAATCTTAGTTGTAAAAAATTATAAATTCCAGGAAAGCAAAAGGGAAAAAATAAAATCATTTCTTATGATTTTTTTTGTGTGTGTGCCCTCATGTGTGTATACATGAATGTGCATGTGTGTGTGTCCTTGTTTGATTTAATTATCTGCATAATGCTGGTCTCACAGAGTAAGTTTGAAAGACTTCATTCTCTTTCTACTTTTGGGAATAGTTTGAGAAGAGCTGGTATTAGTTCTTCCTGAAAGATTTGATAGAATTCAGCACAAATAAAGTTTTCTGATGCTAATTTTCAATTTCCTTGACCTTGCATTTCCAACCAATTGGTTGTAATCTTGTGCAGCCAATTCCTGAATGAAGGGCTATTTATTAGGATTTTCACTCCAGAAGGCTTCTCCTAGGGTCCTCCCCTTACACAGTGGCTTTCACTATTCTGGTTAAATGATTTTTTATATATATCTACTTTTTTAACAGTGAGAATTTGGAGAGACAGAGCAGTGAACAGGATTGTTATCTAGAATCGGAAGCATTTTCAATGTCTACTTAATTTCTTAAATGAAAACTACTCAGGTTTTAGTTAAGAGATAATCTAAAGGCAAAGGGAAGAAAGAAAATGCAGATCCTGAGAACAGATTTGATCTTATCTTCTAGAAACAGTCCAGAAGCTTTCTAACTTTAGAAAAAGAGCCCTATATTGTGAAAGCAGCTTACCTCTCTACTCTCGTGGTCTCTGCTCTCGTTGATCTACTGGTTTGATGGCTGACCTTTTAGCCCAGGTGTGGACAAGCTGAAGTTGGTGAGGAAAAGAGTCTTCTACTTCAGAAAAAACAGCCTTGTTCTCAGCCACAGACAGCACTGCCCTCATTTACAAATCTCCTGGCTGTGGTCACCTGGCGGTATTCCTAGAAATTCAGGGTAATGTAAATTAACATTTACTAAATCCTTAAATCATTTGGACATTATTTATGCTTAATTTCACAATGCCTTCATCAACTGGCTTTACCTACTGATGCTCATCTATTTATGTACTTTGATGGTGTGGTACCCAGAATTGAATATGATACCCCCTCAGGTTCAGAGCAGATTACAACAGGATTTTATGGTCTTATCTGAATATTATCATTTTGGTTGCTCTAAAGCCACTTACTCCTCATAATTCTGCTTGAAATAGACAAAGGTAACTGCACTTTATTTCCTAGGAGAGGGCCATCTTTTGTACAACTGGTCATATTATTAATTTTACCAGCCAAGGCAATTGTCTCCCCATCCTACCAGCACCTCTCCTCAGTGGGATGCTCACTGCCAGCAAGGCCACCCAAAGCTTGGTGGAGGCATGTGGGTCTCAATGTCTCTGCGGAAGGAAAGGCTCAGCTGCTTTTAGACCCTGTGGAGATGGATTCCAAGATCCTATAGGTCTACTATGTGGTTATTTTCTCTGTTATTCCTACATTTCATTAAGGATAGTATTAATGCCCCCCCCCCCCCAGAAGATGACAGGGCACCAATTAGGAAAGAAACACCCAGTGAAAGGTTTTCTTGTATGTCTAATCAGGAGAGGACAGTTCGCCTCCTGTGGGTGCTGCCTCCGGCCTCCAGAGGGCGACGTTGCACAGCTAGCGCTCCCAGTTTCCTTGGCGATCAGAGCTTCCTCTCAGCCCCGCCTCCCTGCAGCTGACTGGAGCCCCTCACCCTCGCTGAGGTCTTTAGAGAAGGGACAAGTGAGGAGGAGCAGAGGCCAGCAGCAGCCAGGACCACACCAGCAGTTTTTGTGATTTTGTGACGGGAACCTGTGGAACTCTACTTTGATCTCAGCATCTATTTCCAAGAGCTGGGTTCCTCTTCTCTGCTTACCCAAAGGGGCTTTCCCAGAAAGGTGTCTGCAGCATTCCTCTGCTCAGCCATGCTCCTGGGGCTCCTGGTCCCCGTCCTGGGGGTGTACATTGCCCTGAGTGAGTACAATTGCCTACTGGTCCCCAGAGCCACACCTGTCGCTGTTTTCTGATTCAAATCCTAGTAAAAATACTTTTTTTCAGTGAAGCTGGCATTGCAGTCACTGACATAACATTGATTTTTCCAGGAGGTGCCAGAGCTCAGTCGGTGACCCAGCCGGACAGGCAGGTGACTGTCTCTGAAGGAGCCTCCCTGGAGCTGAGATGCAGCTATTCCTCGGGTGGAGTTGGAACTCTTTACCTCTTCTGGTATGTCCAGTACCCCAGCCAAGGCCTCCAGCCTCTCCTCAGGTCCTATTCTGGAAACACCCTGGTTCAAGGCATCAAAGGCTTTGAGGCAGAACTTAAGAAGAGCGAATCTTCCTTCCACCTGAGGAAACCCTCTGTGCATGGGAGCGACTCAGCCGAGTACTTCTGTGCTGTGAGTGCCACAGTGGCCGGGGCAGCAGGAGGAGCTGTGCTCAAACTCTGCGAGGTGCTGGGGAGGGTATGTGCATCTGGAAGATTTTACACTCTGATGCAATAGAAGCCACGGTGTTCTTATTCCACAGTGTGGAGGTGCCCAGGGCTTGCTGAGCCAGTGTCTGGCATCCTTTAGGTGGTTGGAGAGAGGGATCGTGACTTGGCACACGAGAGGTTTGGTTTTTTTCAATCACCATTTTATTTTTTAATAATCCAGGATAGTATGTGACTCTTCTTTCTTGACTCATCTTCCTGCAGACTCACTGCTTCCCTGACTTGGTAACCTTAGGGTCGTTTTCCTGGTTCTTTGTCCTGGCTCTACTCTGTGCTAATAGAAATAAGGACTTAGTTCAATGATTTTCCTGACTCACTTTCAACCAATATATCTGGGTAAATCCAAATCCCTAAAGCAGAGCTTCTGAGCTCTTGAAGCCAGGCCCTCTGAATGGGTTTATTGTTAGCTAGTCATCTGTGTATGCAATTTTCACCACTGATCTCTAAGTTTTCCCACATCCACTCACATTTGTGCCCCTCCATGGCATTCACTTCCCTCTGAACTCTTGGTGGGGACAGTGATTCTTCCCGAGGAACAGAGGGCTGCTATAACTCAAGAGACAAGGCTGACTGGAGAAGGGAAACCAGGGAAAGTAAAGCTGCCGACTCCAACTCCACCATCCAGGCACTTACTAGTAACTGAATGGGTTGGCTTTCCTCTGATTTTATCCTAAAATGCTGTGATTTGTCAGTGGATCATAAGGTCGTTAAAATGGCTAAATAAGAAGAGGTAGATGTCGTGACACGGAGTTTCCAAGAAAGATGATGTGCAAGGCAAAAGTAAAATAAGAAAAATACCCAATGACAACACACCACTGGACTGCTCCTAGGTGCCTTAAAAAGCAGTGGTGAAGATCCGGCCCAGGCCTTGGAGAGAACAGGTTAACCAGCACCGGCCTTGAGTACCTTGCCCACTAGGGGGCATCTTTTAACACATTTCCTGCTTTACTTTCTAGCTCACACTCATCCCTTCACTGTGACCCTAACCTTTCCTCACACTAAGAAGTCAAGATTCAAGCACTTCAGAGACTCTGAAAATGAGCTGTGCCCCAGGACCAGTGATTGTCCTATTCTTACTGTTTGGTAAGTAAAATTCGACATATAGTTTAGAGTCTTTTTTTTTTTCTTTTCATGAAATTGATGCAATCTTTAACCACAATTTTCTCTAAGAGACAGAACAGGACCATGACCACGGTAACCTGATTTAAGTTATTATTATTTTTTCTTCTTAGGAGGAAACAATGGGGACTCAGTGACCCAGACCACAGGTCAAGTGACCCTCTCTGAAGGGGCCTCCCTGACTGTGAACTGTTCCTATGAAACCCTACAGTATCCTGCCCTGCTCTGGTACGTGCAGTACCCTGGAGAAGGTCCACAGCTCCTCTTCAGAGTCTCAAAGGCTGGCGAGAAGGGAAGCCACAAAGGTTTTGAAGCCACATATGATAAAGCCGCCACGTCCTTCCACTTGGAGAAAGCCTCGGTGCAGGCGTCAGACTCGGCTGTGTACTACTGTGCTCTGAGTGACACAGTGGCAGGAACTGCAGGGGGAGCTGAGCACAAACTGTGATGGGACAGGGGCCTGGCTGCTGAGAGCCACCTCTGGGTCTCTCTGGTTTAGGGACCAGGAACAAGTCTGTTGTTGTCCCCGTCACTCAGCCCAGGCCCTGCTGAGCTGTAGTCACCCAGATCAGCCCAAGAGCCCTGCGGAGGGTGGGAGGCAGCCGCACTCCCCGCACATGCTTCACCAGCGACAGTGAGCACAGTCTGTTAGCATGGCTTCTCATCAGTAGATAGTGCCTGGGATCTGCAGAAGGTAGATTCTAGGATGAAATTCTCACCTGCAGGTTGGCGTGGGAGGGAATTCCAGCCTCCCCAACATCTTTAAGCCATTTCTCCTCTGAGAAGAGGCTAGATGGAGGGAGAGATGGTGGCCAGGACTGTGAGAAAAGATGATAAAGAGAAGAATCTTTGGATTTAATTGCAGTCACCTTCTTATCTTTGCAAGTATTAGAGGTGGTATTTTGTATGTCTGTTGCAGCTACTTAATATATATATCAGTTTATTAGGTCATGGGTATGTTTTTGCTTGAGATACATTTTGTTTGGACACACAGATATGATGATCCTTGGAGGGTTGTTCGTCCCTTTACAGGACATTTGCTTAGAGGCTGTAAGAAGAGCAATTCTACTCCAACATCCTCCACCACCATGAACACAACTCTCACCCAACACAACAAGAGAGCGACGTTCACTCTGGAAATGAGCTTGAGCACAAGTGAGTGAGGGGGTGGCAGGCCTGATCTCTGTGTCTGTGTCTGCAGAGCAAGGCCACGATGCAGACTGCTGACTCTGTCACGGAGGCAGGAGCAGAGGCTGTGTCCCTGAAAACGACTCTTGGCCAGAAGCCTGGAGACTTATCAGGAGAATAGAAACTTCCTCCCCAGACAAACAGAGCTGGGATTGTCCAGGCAGCTGTAACTGCAAGATAAAGCACAGAACTGCCTGAGCATAAACAGACAGTATATAGGCTAACTAACTGCCTTTCTGCTTCTGCATCTTGCTTACTTTAGGCAAAAAACCCTTTCCAACTCACCCCTCCTTCTGGAGATTTAAGTTGACTATTGTATAAAACCAAACAAATAAACAACACCCACAAAAAAAAAAGAAAAAACCTTGTATGTCCTAAGTTTGGAGCTCAGACCCAGAGCTTTGCTCTCTGGGCCTCACTCATGAACAAATAGACCCCCGGTGTCCTAGTCTGGCCTCTCAGTCTTGTTTTTGTGAATTTGAGTCTCTTGCAACATCATTGACATTGAAGGGGCCTCACTTATAAATCTCATTTTTCACAATTATCCATTTTTAGCCTTTTCTCTTATTTTTAATTTTTTCCAGAGGTCCCATCTCTAGATCTTACCAATTAAACTAAAATGTACTCATACAGCATAAGTAAATTATATACATATGAAAAATTACTTCATATGTTCACATGGTAGACAGAAAAGACTCTTTGTGAATTGTGGCAGATTGAACAGTTTGCCTCTGTCCCTCTGAAGCCCCAACAAAAGGGTATTTTCAAACTCCCGTGATCACAAAGGAAGTGGGAGAGGAGAAGATAGCAGCTGTAATTGCAGAGGCATGTGAAGAAGTAAAAAGGCACATTTAACAGACTGCAAAGAGCTGAGAAATGGAAAGCAAAGCTGGCAGAAGAGTAAACAGGCAGAAACCTCCAGTGTGCTGCAGATGTTGCCAGACCCAAGGACAGGGGCCGCGCTGCCTTCTGAGGGTACCGGGGATGACGGTGCTTGGGGTGTGTGTCCGTAGACAGTAGAACTGCGGAAAGACTCTGTAAATAGCCTTTCAACCCCATGTCCCCCTGCCGTCTCCAGCAGCATCTCTCGCTCACCAAACATGGGAGACTGAGGTGCACCCTCTGCAATGAGCCTTAGGCTTTAGGGACACCACGTGAACTCGAGGGTGGGTGGTGAGATGTCAGGCTGAAAATAAGGGCATCACATGGGTTCCTTTGTTTTGGTTTGTGAGGCTTTCAGCTCCTCTTATAGTCAGTTTTTATTAGGATTTCACTAACCTATGGCAAGAGAGGTATTATACTATTCCTTTCTTCAGAACTGGTGACAAAATAGACTTTCAGTAGGTTACAGACTTGCAAGCTTCAGCTGGTTTTATACCCTATGTAAAACTAAGCTGCCAGGGGTTACCACATAGTTGTTACATTTCTAACAGGAAGAGAAAGAGGAGAACCCTCCAGACAAAGCAAATCCAATGTGCAAAGAATAGCAAGAATGCAGAAAAATTACTCAAAGGCCACAGAGACAATACAAGTAGCAGAGGAAAGAAAATCAATCATAAAACCATGCAGGGAGGACAAAAACCAGGAAAGGTTGTAAAATAGGACTTCTTTTTGTACAAGTAGAAACATCTACGACATAGAAAATATGTCAAGGAGAAAAAAAGGGGGAGAAGTCAACAAGAAAATCCCCCAGAAATTATAACAAAACATAACACAGGTTGGAAATGTTACCATGGAAAACTGTTGTGGTGCCCCTGTTGGGCTCTGAAACTGTAACGGTGTGAGATGTACTAGCCACGGGTTCTTGTTCTTAGCTTCCTTGGAAAAGAATAGCCAGAACTCTCTTTTTTTTTTTTTTTTGCTGTAAGCTTAAGCAATTTTATTATTACAAAGACAGAAAGAAAGCACAAAAATTAAAGCACTACACAAGAGGGAGTATAGTGGAGTAACTTGTAAATAAGTTACTAAATTTTTGGATACAGAACAGTTATTATTAGTAATTTTACCCCCTATCTTTGTTTCACCAATCATCTTGTGACCCAACTAAATCTGCCCCTTCTCCAGGACAAGTTTTTTTTTTTTTTTTTTTTTTTTTGCAGTAGTAAGGGTGAAACCCAGGAGCTTTCTACGTACAGGCTATAATCCCAGACCAATTTTATATTTTATTTGGAAACAGGGTCTCACTAAGTTGCTGAGAGCCTCACTCAGTAGCTGAAGCTGGCTTTTAACCTGTGATCCTCCTGTCTCAGCCTCCCAAGCAAGGGGATTACAAGTATGTGCCACCACACCCGGCAGGACAAGTTCTTTGATGTGGGGATTCAGTATCTTACACCCTGTCTGACCAAAAGTCTTCTTCCTATAGGTGTAAGCTCAAATCTTTAAGACCCCAAAACTTATTATTTCAATAATCGCTGATTATCAAAGTCAGGTATCTCTTGAAGGCCTCTGCCCTTCTCCCACTTCCTAGTCTGTGCTAGAAGTTACTTGCCGCTGGGCGTGGTGGCGCACACTTGTAATCCCAGCATGTGGGAGGCTGAGACTTGAGGATTACAGTTTGTGAACAGCCTCAGCTACTTAGTGAGGCCCTCCATGATTTAGTGAGACCTTGTTTCATAAAATAAGAATAAAAATAGGGCAGGAGCTGTAGCTTGAGGTCTAATGCCCCTGGGTTCTATCCTCAGATCCGAGGCCAGGATCGTAGCCTGCCGAGGGGTTAGGCTGGTGCTGGGGCCAACGAGGCTGGCATTGGAGCCTGCCATGAGGCTATGCCGGTGCTGGGGCCTCCGAGGCCGGAATTGGAATCCTGCCAAGGGGTTAGGCTGGTGCAGGGGCCAATGGCCAGCATCGGAGCCTGGCGTGAGGCAAGTTCACTCCTGCGGCCTCCAAGGCCGGGACCAAAGCCAGCTTAGGGGTTAGACTGGTTCAGGGGCCAGCGAGACCAGAACTGGGGCCTCCCATGAGGCAAGGCCGCTGCTTGAGCCAGCGAGGTCTGGATCAGTCCACTGAGTAGCCAGACCACTACTGGGACCATCAAGAGTGGGATTGGTACTTGCAACGCAGAATGCACAGAGAAATATCGCAGAAAATATAAATCAGACGCTTCTCTTAATCAGCAATAACTAGGAGGAAAAGGACAACAGGAAGAGGTTGAGCTATAGAAAGGGCCCTATAGTGAAGCAACTAATGTGACCAATCAGAGGGTATGTAATACTGGAGGACGGAGCCTCTTTAAAACGCAGGAGGTACATAAACAAATGTATCAAAGTAAATCACCAAAGAAGTGTGGGATGGAGGGAGGAGGAGGGAATGGGATGGGGGCTGGAGGAGGGCTAATTGGATGATGTGTGCTTGTATATCCTCTCAAGTCTTGTACTCCAATGTGATTGATATATGACTACAATGCACCAATTTAAAAAATAAATTAATTAAAAAATAAAAAAATAAAGAATAAAAATAGGGATGAAGGCCGGGCGTGGTGGCACATGCTTATAATCCCTGCGCATGGGAGGCTGAGACAGGAGGATCGCACAAGTTCGAAGCCAGCCTCAGCTACTTAGTGAGGCTCTCAGCAACTTAGTGAGACCCTGTTTCCAAATAAAGTATAAAATAGTTCTGGAAGTCTAGACCAGAGGTAAAAAAGCCCCTGGGTTCCACCCCCACTACCACCAAAAAAAAAAAAAAAAAAATAGGGTTGAGGGTGTAGCTCTGAATTAGATTGCCCCTGGGTCCCATCCCAAGTACTACCAAAAAATAAATAAATATGTAAAAAAGGAAAAAAAAAAAAACACTCAAAGTGGAGGGAAAGAAATCATCAAGTAAATCATTTAAACATTTTCCCAGCAATGAAGGATGAGGAATGACTGAAAGGGAATACTCACTTTAAAAAGTGTCCTCAACCCTAACAAAAACCAAAAACAAAACACAACTGCAGCATGTACAGGGAAATGGATGGATCTTGAAGACATTATGTTAAGCGAGATTAGTCAGTTGCAAAAAGTAAGAAACCAATGCTTTCCCTAATATGTGAAAGCTAAGGTGAAAGGGGTCATAGGAGGAACTCCAGGTGAACAAGGAGATCCTATAGAGGAGCAAATAAGGCAGCCTAACTGAGGGCATGGGGGAAGGGGAGAGGGAAACTCTTTAAAGCACACGATGTACTTATTCATATTGTACTCAACCACTAAGCCAAGCATGGGAGGGAGGGCTGGGGAGGGATTGGGGTGGGGACTTGGTGGGGGCTGGGTGATGTGTGCATTCATGTCTAACAAGTTTTTTACTCCATTATGGTGTATAAATACAATGCACCATTACAAATTTTAAAAAATTTCAAGTTAGTCGCCGGGTGTGGTGGCACAGGCTTGTAATCCCAGCACTTAGAAGGCTGAGACAGCAGGATCACACAGGTTCAAAGCAATCCTCAGCTACTTAGTGAGACCCTGTCTCCAAATAAAATATAAAATAGGTCTGGGAGTATAGTCTGGAGTTAGAAAAGCCCCTGGGTTCTACCCCAGTACCACAAAAATAAATAAATAATAAATAATAAATAAATAAAATTCTAGTAAGTCACAAGGGGGAAAAATTTCCCAAACATCTAGAGAGCGCAAAGTCCAAACATCAATGTTCTTATCCGCAAAATAGTAGAAAGCTATGATGGAGTAACATTTTCAAACTTAAAATGATACTGAAATAATAAATATAATAAATATTGATCTGGAGAAGAACTTCCCAACTTGTTAAAGGGTTTGGAGGTGGCTTAAGAAGACCCTTCAATGAAAGCAGGAAGGGAAAAATAAAACAAATGAACAGAAATAAATATGAGGTATCAGCTAGGCTAGATTAATCTAGGGATATTGGATTCAACAAATTTCCTCATAAAAAGTTGTCACCAATCCACCTCACCAAAAACAGTGAATGAATAGTAGTGCCTACTCTTTCAAATCTAGTATGGCAGCAAGCGTTTCAATTACTTTTCTCTTTTATTTTCTTGTTTTATATTAATTAAAAACTTGAAATGTATTAACCTATGCATTTCTTACATAATCATTCTATACAGTTAGTTCTATTTAAAAAATCAACACTCCTTAAAAGTATATGTGCAGCCGGGCGTGGTGGAGCATGTTTGTAATCCCAGTACTTGGGAGGCTGAGACAGGAGGATCCGGGTTTGGGGCCAACCCCAGCTATTTAGTGAAGCCCTCTGCAACATAGTGAGACCTTGTTTCAAAATAAAGAACAAAAAATAATAAATATACAATATATCTATGTATGTTAAAGCATAATTTAATATTTTTTCACATAAATCATGATTAGAATAATTATTCCTGGTACATAATTCTTTAATAGACTTCTAAGTCAAATGAACCTGTATTTGTCACTAGAACTTTTCTGAAAAATGTATTTTTAATTCATATTAATGTGATTTTCATTTAAAATATATCAACTGAAATATAATCTAAGGTTTCATTTTAAATTTTATTGAATGGCTAATAAATCTGAAATTTGTTTACCTCTACTGGCTTTTCCCTTAGATCACAGCATTTGAAATTGAGCTAATGTTGGGTGTGGTGACACACGCTTGTAATCCCAGCATTTGGGAAGCTGAGACAGGAGGATCACGGTTCATGAAGTGTCTCAGCTACTTAGGCCCTTTGCAACTCAGGAAGACCCTGTTTCAAAATAAAAGAATAAAAAAATAGGTCTAGGGGTATAGCTCAGAGGTAGAATGTCCCTGGGTTCCACCTCAGTACTACAAAAAGAAAAGAAAAAAAAGAAAAGAAAAGAAAAGAAAAAGAAAAAAATTGGGCTAATGCTTAATAGGTTCTTGGATACCTGCTAAAATCAAATTCTGATTAGTGGAGGCTATTTTCTAATGTTTTATTTCTTGTGTGTGTGTGTGTGTGTGTGTGTGTGTGTGTGTGTGTGTGTGCATGCGAGAGAGAGAGAGAGAGAGAGATGAAGAGAGAGGGAGAGAGAGAGATTAATGTGACTATTTTAGACCCTAAACACTTTTACATTCAAAGTATCCATGTTTCACTAACATTTATACGACAGAAAACTCATCAGGCCTATTTTGATCATTCTTCTCACTGTTTTATCAAATTCAAAGTCCTTGTAGTCACAGCACTTCTAGTTTAATTCCATGGTGGAGAAGAGTATACACATATGAGAGTATTTACACATACATGTACACATACACATAGCACATTACAAATAGAAGTGGTCTCCAAAATATTATTTCCACTGATTAAGATATTTCGAAACATCTGGAGGAGAATGGAGTCAAAAATTATATGCTTAGCTTAAACCTTCTAAGTGTGAGCACCAGTTAGTCTTGAAACTCGACGAGAGCACTGGGCAGTTGATGGACTGGGTCCTGAGCACCAAACCTGTGGCCCAGAGACGTGAGTATAAAGATGCACACGCACGCGAGGGCCTAGGAGAGCCAGGCAAGTATGTCACTCGGGGAGCCAAGTGAAAAAAGTGAGTGAAGACAATGTGGTCCCATGTGCCGAGTGCTGTTCCTAGGTCAAAAGAGAAAACCACGCTGAATTAATTGAGCATTTGAGAGGCAGCACTGGCAGGAGTTGCTCCAGTGAGGGTGGAAGGAATAAAACTTTGATGGGATGGGTTGAGAGATAATAGAGGCTGGGAATTCAATGAAGTGGTATAGCCAAAATGTCTTACAGAAGTAGAGGAAGGAAAATAGAGCTGAAAGGACAGCTACATGCACAATAAAGACAGCCGAGAAATGTGTTTACAAACAACTCATAAAAATGCTCCAAACTGTAAAAGAAAGAAGATTGAGGGACCAGTGCTAAAAGTTTAAAAGTGGATATTCAGATGTGGCTGTTTCTCTGCTATTTAAAATATTTCACGTTATAGAATTTTCCACTTTTAGTAACATCCTCTTCTGCAGCTAAATCCCCGTTTATTCCTGGTATTTTATCTCTCTCCATTTTCCTTTCTTTCCCACCTCTCGTTTCTCTCTGAACATGTATTGCCTTTTTAACTTGCATGTTTATTTCCCTCTTTTCTTGGACTTGACCTCCTCAAGAGCTAATTTCGCTAACATGCTCTTCTTTTGCCTCTTCTTTTACTGCCAGTATCGACGTGCTTTGGGGATGCACTTTGGTGAGTGTGGTACTTTAGAGAATGGACAGGGGAGAGTGGGTGGTCAGTCCTTGCACATGACATAGCAGGAAGAATCCCATGCTATACGTTCTGCTTTCTTATTTTTTTAAATGTTTTACTCAAATAGTATGTAGCAAGACTTTTTATTTTAATTCACTCAGATAATTTTAGAATTTTTTATTATTGATATATTTGGATTAAATTTCAATATTTTGGTGGTACTTGGTACATTCTTAATTTATTTACTTACTTATTGGTACTGATGATTACCCCATTCTACCTCCAAGCTACACCCCCAATATTTTATTTTTTATTTTTTTTTTATATTTTGGTGGTACTGCGGTTCCTGGAAGCCCTTCTACCTCTGGGATACAGTCCCAGACCTATTGATGTATATATATTTTAATTTGGAAACAGGGTCTCTTAAGCCAGAGAGGCTGGCTTTGACCTGCGTGATTCTCCTGTGTCTGCCTCCCAAGCGCGGGGCTTACAAGCATGCACCACCACGCCCGGCTTATTTTTTATTTTGAAAAGAGGTCTCACTAAGTTTTTGAGTGCCTCACTAAGTTGCTGAGATTGTCCTCAAATCTGAGCTGCTCCTGTCTCAGCCTCCCAAGTACTGGGATTATAGGTGTGTGCCACTACAAGTGGGATTACTTCCCTTTTTATATCTTCTGCTTGATGATGAAGTTTTTAGTTTATTTTATTTTACTTTATTTGTGGTGCTGGGGATTGAACCCAGGGGCATTCTCCCTCCAAGATACACCCCCAGTGTGAATTTTTAATTTATTATTTTATTTTATTTTTTATTTTTTGGAGGTACTGGGGTTCCTGGAAGCCCTTCTACCTCCGGGCTACACTTCCAGACCTATTTTTACATTTTTATTTGGAATCATGGTCTCCTAAGCCAGCGCACGCGGCTGGCTTCGAACCTGCAGGATCCTCCTGTCTCTGCTTCCCAAGCGTGGGGATTACAAGCATGTGCCACCATGCCCAGCCTGAATTTTTATTCTTGATTTTGAAACAGGGTGTTACTATGTTTTGGAGAGGCTCATTAAGTAGCTGTGCCTGGCCGCGAACCCAGATCCTCCTGTCTCAGCCTCCCAAGTACTAGGATCACAAACATGCACCACTGCGCCCAGCTAGTTTTTTTTTTTAACATTTTAGAAAATGTAAAGTATATTTCTCTTCTTATAAATACCCTAAATTGTGTATATACATATGTATGCATGTGTATATTATTATACCTACCATACATTTGTTTTCTATGCCCTGAGTCACTCTTTCTTCCTTTCCACAATGCCATTCTACATTTTTCTAGCACATTCCACTTCTCCTTGGGTGTCACTTTCTTCCAGTTGACTTATACACTTAGAATCACTTGAGTAGCTGGTTGGAGAAAAATATACACCAGTTATACATAGGACAATAATTTCAGAGTTTATTAAATGACCTGTTAAAATGTAGCACAAATGCACAAATCAAGAAAATAATAAAGCACAAGCTATCTGCGTGGTAATGAGAACATGAGCTCCCCCCTCTTCTCAGCCTCTGCCCCAAGTCTTCCCACTTTCTTGGAGAGCTTTCCACCTGCTGCCATCTGGGTGGTGCTAGTACCGCCTCCTCATTTCTGCTCCTAGAGGAACAGGAGCTTTGTGAATAAGGAGGAATGCCTTCCACAATTTTCTGCAGAGTTGTATTTGATAATGAAATAACCAACACCTAAGTGTTCACCAAAAGAAGAATTGAATAAACTGAAGTATGTTCATAATAAGGTGCAAGGCAGTGGCAGACCCTATCTGTGCTAACAAAAAGAGACCTATGGAATTTATTGAGATTAGAAATCAAGTTAAAAAAGGTATACACACACGTATCATTTTGTATCATATAAAAACTATAAATGATATACTGTGTATTTCTTGTTATTCCCCTAGTTGGTATACAACTGTCAATCGACAGTGAGCCCTGAGAGCTTCGCTCCCAACTGGGAAGATGAAGGAGGAGTCAGGGTGGCCAGTGCTGAATGCTCCAGGGTTGGGGAGAGAAGTCAAAAGCATTTTGATCTGTAAGTAGTGTCTTTTTATTTTTACTAATTCATGTATTCATGATTTTTCCTAATAGTGAACCTAATAAAAGGTCATAGCCATCATAAATACTTACCAACATTCGTCTCCATCCTTCTCATGAGGGATATGTCCACTTCCTTCATAAGTTCCGGTCTGACGGCCCATGTGAGGATCCCTCCCACCTCTGGATCAGACAGCTTCCATTCCAGCTCCTCTCAGGGTCCTGCTCTTGAGATTGTAACAAAATATGTAATAGACATATATATGTGTATTATTGTCTTCTCCAAGAGACTGTAAACTAGTGTCTCCTTTCATTTTATATATTCTTATTACTCACTCTTCATACAAGTTCAATAAATGTTTATGGATTATTTTGAGCTAAGAAAAATCAAATAAATAGTGCAAGATGAAAACTACCAACTTATTTTAAAATTTTATTTCCATGAAATAACACTTTCCAAGTGGTTTTCATCTAACCCCCACTGATTTAGGCAGCCACTCTGCTCCTGACCATCTGCAGTCCCTGCATCAGGAGCTCTCAGAGAGGGAATGGGCTGTGTGGCAGCTGAGGACCTGTTGGGCTTTAGGGGATGTGTTGGCGGCTTCTGTTCACTAGGGGGCGCTCCAGGCTGCAGGAGAAAAGACTTTCTAGGATCCCAGAGGGTTGAACAATTCAGAGACCAGAGAACAGACAGATGAGCCAGATCACAGACAGCAAGGATGAGGGGGTGTTTGTGTAAAGTTCATCTCCGGATTAGAGCTCTGCCATTCTATAGAGAACCCTAGAAGGCTGGAGCCCCTGGTCTCTATAGAATGGAGCTATTGGGTCTATGAGTCCATTAAAAGGAGGATTCTCTGAGCAGAGGCAGGGAATTGGAATTTTCTGGGCATTGTGAGCATGGTGGTGCGGTGAAAACATCTCCAGCCTGTTTTCATTTAAAAATGTTATGAGTACAATTCTAAAAATTCACTGAAATTGAAAACAACCCAAGATCCCAGATACCCAACATTTTCACATATGTTCTCTGAAGCTAGAAGAAAGAAGAAATAGATGAGAAGGAAATAGGAAAAGCGAGAGGCCACTAATAAACTTGGCCAGCTATGTGTGGCCTGGTTGGAGTCAGCTCTGTGTCCTGCAGGGTATCGGGGAAAGGGTGGGGCAGGAGGGGGGAGAGCTAGACAATAAAATAAGGATGGGCATTGTATAAAGGTCCTATTTATTTTCTAATGACTAAACTGTTATTGGAAACAGGTCCTTTGCAAAGCATGATCTTGTGAATTGAAGATATTATGTTCATCTCCTAATACAGCATTCATGCTATAAAAGTTTCCCTTTATCAGAGTTTCCATATAATTGATTTCTCAAATCATTTTTCAAGCTATGTAAGTTGGGAAATGAGATTACTCTTTCTGTGATTTTTCAGTACTCTACTTAACCCAATTCAGACATTGGTCCTTTCCTAAAGTTCATCAGCCTTCTTTACACATTTCCTCCCATAAATTTTTCTTACATAAACTATTACAAGAAACAAGCCCTTCTGTCTCCATTCACTGGAAGCATGCGCCTACCTCCAGCCCTGCCCTGCACTGTTCTCACTCACAATTCTGGAGCTCTCCCTGCCCAACCCTCCTGGGCCTCCGTGGGCGGGGTCTCCTGTCAGGGAGGAGGACAGAGCTCCGAAGTGTCTGGTGTCTGTGAGTCAGTGGAACTTGTTGCTGTGAGGACAAGTTTGTCTCAGCTGGAGCCTTGACGCTCTCCAGAGCAGGGACCAGACACCTCAGCAACAGACGGAGCCATGGAGAGGAGCCCGGGGGCTCTGCTGGGGCTCCTGTGGGTGCAGGTTTGCTGTGAGTTGGGTTCTTCCCAGGTGGGCTGGGGTGTCCAGGGCTGACAGCCGGAGGGAGGGAGGGGGGCTGACAGGAAGCTCCTTGGCTGTCCTCATCCCATGGGCGTCCCCTGGTGTTTACAGGGTTGGAAACTGCTCAATGGTTCCCTGTGACATCAGCTGTTTGCTTCTCTCTGTCCAAGCAGGGGTGAGAGGGATGCAGGTGGAGCAGAGTCCTGCAGCCCTGAGTGTCCAGGAGGGAGCCAGCTCTGCTCTGAGATGCAACTTTTCTACCACCATGAACGCTGTGCAGTGGTTCCGGCAGAAGTCCGGGGGCGGCCTCATCAGTCTGTTTTTCATGGCTTCAGGAACAAAGCAGAAGGGGAGGTTGACGTCAACATTCAATTCTAAGGAGCTCTCCAGCTCCCTGCACATCGAGGCCTCTCAGCTGGAAGACTCAGGCACCTACCTCTGTGCAGGGAGGCACACTGCTCCCAGGTGCCCTGCAGCCTGGCCCCAAACTGCAGCTGCACCTGCCCAGGGAAATGGCACAGCAGACCTGCTCAGCTTTGGGGTCCTGGTGTATACCACGGCACCTACCTCCCTTAACATTAGACATTTCACAGATGCCCTGCCAGAGTATGTAAATTACACATACATTACTTTAATGAATAAGAATTTGAGAAGTGATCATTCACTAATAGTAACACTGAATTGTTTAATTTTCCAGGAAACAGCATAAAAGGTATGGGAAAACACACACACACACACACACACACACACACACACACACACACACTCTTTACTTTGGTTTTAAGTGGTTTTATTCTCTGTCCCACGTCCCCACCCATAGGTTGGTTTTGTGTGTGCTTTTCTGGACCCCAATTTACCCTAAAAAAAAGAAAAGAAAAGAAAAGAAAAGTTTGTATTTTTGTTTTGTTTTTCTGTTTTTACTTTTTACTGCTTGAATCCATGAAAAAATATAATAGAAAATCCTTTCATGTCACTGTCAGGCTGTCTGTCAAGGTCATTACATAGGTGATATAAGTGCTGACAATACTTCTTCACTTTGCATATGAATCAGTTAGGATTCTGAGCTGGCCTCTGCCTGCCTCCCATGGTCACAGCTGGTGGCATTCCCACTTGGGAGGTTTGACATCAGAGCTTGTGCTCTGAGCTAGCCTGTGCAGAGACTCTGGGATGCAAACAATATCTGTTGTTAAATTTGTGTAATGTGTTTATACACAGCACTTGCAAAAGTACATAGTTTAGTCTTATTAAAATAGCACACTTTAAAATGAGCTTTTTGAAATTTCCCCTTTGTTACATTAAAATCCACTGGCATTCCTTGTATTTGAACAAATCTACTACCCATTATTTTCAAACATTATTTAAATTCTGATTAACTTTAATCTGATGCAGGTTAAAATCTGCTTCATTCCATCACTACCCCAAATAAACCTTCTTTTGCTGTCACCCCATACAAGACCTCTGCCAACCAAACCCAAGGTGTAAACCTGCTTGTGGATCAATCGCAACACAAATGGCATTTCAACCTTGCAAGATCTGTGTTAGGAGGGAAGATGGTGACCGCGTAAGGCAGCTTCTATCAGCACTGCTGACACTCGATCTCCATAGTGGTAAAAATAATGCCTTAAAGAAGCAGAACATACTTTCAATAGAGAAATAAAGCTATAAATACACGAGACAGAAAAAAGAAGACTAGAAAAAACAGAGAAACGGAAAAGAAACTGGCTCGACATGGCATTGGCATAGTGGCCACTGCCACCTTGCATCACAGAACCAGAGTCCAGGGAGGATCAGGAAAGGAGATGATGCAACCAGTTGCATTCCAGGTGGATGTAATTGAGCAGTTCTTTCAGTGTGAAGATGAGCTAAAAGTTTCAGTGGCCAAACCCATCATGGTCTCCAGGGATTCAGAGCAGAGCTCAATCCAGAGGGAGATACGCCAGCCTCATGATCGAGGGCGTGGCAGTGACGCCATATTGCCAAAAAGGCAGGAAGTTAACCACGCCCACGAAGGCTCCAGGGATTCTCCAGCCCTGCGCCACTACAAACATAAGTGAAATGACAGCCCCTACAGGAGAAATCCCAGCATTGCACCCTCAGGTTTTAAGGAAGAACTACAGGCCTATATATCTTTGATGAATTTGGATGTAAAACTGTTAAACAAAATATTAGCAACATGCATTCAAAAACACATAAAGAAAATCATATATCATGACCAGGTAGGGTTCATCTCAGGGATGCAAGACTGGTTCAACATATGGCAATCAATCCATGTAATTAATCAAATAAACAGAACCAAAGACAACAATCACATGATCATTTCAATAGACGCTGAAAAAGCACTTGACAAAATCTAATATCTGTTTATGCTAAAAGCATTGCAGAGAATTGGAATAGAAGGAGCATACCTCAACATCATAAAGGCCATCTACAATAGGCCCACAGCCAACATCATATTAAATGGGGGAAAACTGTGAGAATTCCCCCTAAAAAAGAAAGAATAGAAGGATGTCCATTATCACCACTTCTTTTCAATATAGCACTTGAGACTCTAGCCAGCGCAATAGGCAAGAAAAGGAAATCAGAGGAGTACAAATAGGAGAAGAAGAACTTAAACTTTCACTATTTGCAGAAGACATGATACTATACTTAAAATACCCAATGAAGTCAACCAAAAGGCTTATCAAACTTATCAACAAATTCAGCAAAGTATTTGGATACAAAATCAATCTTAAAAAATTGGAAGCTTTTCTGTACACCAACCATAAATCCACTAAAAAAGAAATACAGAAAACACTGCCACTCAGGATCTCCCACAAAAAAATAAAATACTTAGGAATAAACTTAACCAAGGAGGTAAAAGATCTCTACAAAGAAAATTATAAAACACTGAAAAAAGAAATCGAAGATCTTAGAAGATGGAAAGATATTCCATATCATGGATAGGCAGAATAAATATTATTAAAATGGCCTTCCTTCCAAAAGTGATCTACAGATTCAACACAATGCCCATTAAACTACCAAGATCATTTCTCACAGACATAGAAAAATCAGTCCTTAAATTTATCTGGAATAACAAAAATCCCAGAATATCTAAGGTAGTTATCAGCAACAAAAAACATGCAGGAGGAATCACAATACCTGACTTTAAACTATACAACAAAGCCATTGTAATAGAAACAGCATGGTACTGGCAAAAAAGCAGATACATAGACCAATGGAGCAGAATAGAAGACCCAGAAACAAGTCCACACTTTCAGCCAATTGATTTTTGACAAAGGGGCCAAAAACATTCACTGGAAAAAAAGACAGCCTCTTCAACAAATGGTGTTGGCAAAACTGGTTAACCATATGCAGAAAATTGGAAATTAATCCCACTTTTTCACTCGGCACAAGAGTCAATTCAAGATGGATCAAAGACCTGGAAATTAGACTAGAGAGCTTAAGGCTCTTCGAAGAGGGCATAGGTCCAACACTGCAACACATAGGCAAAGATAAACACTTTCTCAACAAGACCTCAAAGGCACAATAAACCAAAATACGAATCAATGTGTGGGATTGCATGAAATTGAAGAGCTTCTGTTCAGCAAAGGAAACTGTCAAGAACCGCAATCGAGAGCCAACAGAATGGGAGAAGATTTTTGCCACCTACCTTTCCGATAGAGGACTAATATCTAGAATATACAGACAACTCAAGAAACTCAACACTAAAAAATAAATCATCCAATCAAAATATGGGCAAGCTAACTAAATAGACACTTCATGAAAGAAGAAATTCAAGTGGCCAATAAATGCATCAAAAAATGCTCAACATTATTGGCAATCAGAGACATGCAAATCAAAACTACTCTGAGATTTCACCTGACTCCAACTAGAATGGCAATCATTCAAAACACAAACAACAACAGATGCTGGTGAGGATGTGGAGAAGTGGGGGCTCTAAAACATTGTTGGTGGGGTTGCAAATTAGTGCAACCACTTTGCAAAACAGTATGGAGAATCCTCAGAAGAGTGGGAACAAATCTACCATTCGATCCAGCAATACCACTTCTGGGTATCTACCCAAAAGAAAGGAAACCAAACTACCAAACTAATGCATGTGTATCTATGTTCATAGCTACACAATTCACCATAGCCAAACTGTGGAACCAGGCAAGATGTCCATCAGCAGATGAATGGATTACAAAACTGTGGGATATGTATACAATGGAATTTTACTCAGCTATAAAAACAATACAATTGTGGTACTTTCAGGGAAATGGATTGATCTTGAGGACATATGCTAATGGAGATTAGTTAGTCGCAAAAAGCAAGGAATCGGATGCTTTCCCTAATATGTGAAAGCTAAGGTGAATGGGGTCATAGAAGGAACTCCAGGTGAAAAAGGGATCCTATAGAGGAGCAAATAAGGCAACCTAACTGTGGGAATTGGAGGTGGGGGAGGGAAATCCTTTAAAGTGCATGATGTACTTATTCATATCGAAGTGAACCACTAAGCGGAGCATGGGAGGGAGGGACAGGGAGGGAGTGAGGTGGGGACTGGGTGGGGGCAGCCTGAGTGATGTGTGTATTTATGTCTACACAAGTTTTTTTTACCCTATTATGATGTTTAAATACAATGCACTAAAAATTCTTAACAAAAAAAGATCTGTGTTAATGTGAGGGATTGACTGGGAAGGAGTGGGAGCCTGAGTGAAGAGGACAAATGCGCAACTTCACTGAGGCTGGGAGCGGGACCAGCTTCCTGGGCGAGACCTGTGCAGTCCCACAGGGCATGGCAGAGGAGACACAGGGCTTCAGGACAGGAGCGCAGCAGCTCAGCCTGGAGGGTGCAGCAGGAGGCCCAGGAGTGAGCAGCTGTGGCCCATTCTAAGTCCCTGTGTGTGCTGGGGTCTCCCTGGTCTTTGTGGTCCTCAAGGCGACTGTTGATGCCGGTATGAAATTATTATAATCTTTTGAAAAGCTTAGAAACTGCCAAATTGTGGAGTGAGTATCTATAGGCTTAATACTAAAAATTAAATGTAAAGATAGAGCTGACCATGGTGGTATAGGCTTGTAATCCCAGTACTTGGGAGAATGAGACAAAAGATCTCAGGTTTGAAGCCAGTGTCAGCAATTTAGCAAGGCCATCTGCAAATTCATGAGAATCTGTCTCAAAATGTAAAAGAAAATAGGGCTATTAGTGTAGTTTATAGTTACAGTGAACCTGGATTCAATCCTCAGTAAAACACACACACACACACACACACACACACACACACACACGTAAAGATAGTAGTGGATGGAGACATATCCTGTTTTCATGTGGCATTTTGAATGAAGCCACATGAAAATTTGAATTTCCACAGATGATAACTTTTTTTATTTTTTTGGTGGTACTGGGGTTCCTGGAAGCCCTTCTACCTCCGGGCTACACTCCCAGACCTATTTTATATTTTTATTTGGAAACAGGGTCACTTAAGCCAGCGTGGCTGGCTTCGAACCTGCACCATCCTCCTGTCTCTGCCTCCCAAGCGCAGGGATTACAAGCATGCGCCACCATGCCTGGCTCCAGACATGATAACTATAAAATTAATTTTTATTACAGGTGACATTAGAGCAATAGAATACATAAACAAATGTCCTGAGTTATGTACAGTTAATTACAAAGCTTCTTTCAATCTATCAGATTTCAAGTTTCAGAAAATGTCAGAAATATTAAAATGCTGATATATAAATTTACATTTAAAGTTAAACTCACACTTACAGGAAACTGATTTGTATGAGGAATTAAATCATCTTAGAAAATTGTTTCCGGAGAAACATCAGCCCTAGATTTACTAATGTTTGTATTTCAAACTAAGTTATCAGATATTTATGCTAAAATTTTATGATAAAACAGGCTATAAAATATTTTGTATAGTGCCAGTATCTGTTGCCTCATTTCTCAAAATCAGAAATGATAAAAGCTCTTGTTTTTGGTCTTGCATTGGCCCAGGGCACGTGACAGCACTTTCACTTACACTGCTCGCAGCTGAAGTTGCTCAAAGAACACATTTTCAAAATCTAATAAGTTACATTAAAGAAAAGCAAGCCAGAATGCCATATAAATAATCAAGACATCATATCCACCACACAATTTTAGAGATTTTTCATATAAACTTGTAATGCTTTTTAACAATATTTAAGTTTATATTGTTATTTCTGCATCGCTGCTAATCAAATTGTGTTTTCCAAGTGATACACTCTTCTGTAAAGAAAGCTCTATCTCACATTACTTTGGCCCTATGCTTTATTACTTTTTTCTTTCGCTTGAACAAGGGGTTCCAAGGTTTCACTGTGCCCCGTGTTTCCATACATTTTATAGGCAATGCTGGCTGGGAATCTAGAATCACCAAGCTCCACTTGGAAGGAGGGCGGCTCAAGCAGGAATCAATCAGGATGTTAGAGAAAGTGCTTTTGCTTTACCTATTAGTCACTCATCCACCTTACCCAGGTCCTCAAAGTTGCTGAGGTATGCCCGGGTGTTTAAGAAAGAGCTGATAAAGGCGGGCGTGGCGTGGTGGTGTATGTTTGTAATCCCAGCGCTTGGGAGGCTGAGACAGGAGGATTTCACAGGTTCGAAGCCAGCCTCAGCTACTTCGTGAGCCTCTCAGCAACTTAGTGAGACCCTGTTTCCAAATAAAATATAAAATAGGTCTGGGAGTATAGCCCAGAGGTAGAAAGCCCGGGTGCCAAAAAAAAAAAAATCTGTCATGTTTAAGTATAAATACAAGAAGTAGATCTTCAGAAATCTGCATCCTCCTTACTTAGACCTCAACCATGGAGTCCACCCCCATATTGCTGTCTGTGATGATGTTTATACTTGGTAAAGTCCTGTTTTATTTATTTATTCAATTTTTGTGGGTCTGGGGATTTGACCTCCGAGCTACATCACCTGTCCTATTTTGTATTTTTATTTTGAAGCAAGGTCTCACTAAGTTGCAGAGGGCCTCACTAAGTAGCTGAGACTGTCTGAAAACTGTGATCCTCCGGTCTCAGCCTCCCGAATGCTGGGATTACAAATGTGTGCAACCATGCCCGGCTCTGTATTATTCCATTTAATATTGTTTTATTCTCCTTTTGATCCACCATCAGTCCTGATGGCATGTGAGGAGTGAAAATGCAGATGGTAACAGAGCACCTTGTGTCTGCTGAAGAGGCCCAAGCGTTGGTGAGGATCCCCTCAGACATAGTAGATTGCATGTGAAAATAAAGATGTCTTAGAATTTCATGGTACAGGATGATTTTTCCCCACTTTCATACAATTCCACCTCTCTCACACCCATCTATAAATATTTTATCTATTGTATTGTGCAAAAAAATTTCATAGCTATAATATGCTTTAAAAATCCTTTAGTCCAACTTCATTTTACAATGGCAAAAACTATACATAAGATGACAGTATAAAACAATTAGCTAAACCAGGTGTGGCAGTGCATGCCTATAATCCCAGTACTTGGGAAACTGAGACAGGAGGATCACAGTTGGGAGGCTGACCTCAGTCAGTTAATAAGACTCTCAGCAAGTTAGCAAGACCTTGTTTTAAAATAAGAAATGAAAAGTGCTAGAGGTGTATCTTGGAGGTAGAATGTCTCTGGGTTCAATCCCAAGTACCAAAACAAAACAAAACAAAACAAATCCCCCCAAAGAAATACCAATTATCTAGTAAATGGGTGAAATTAGGAGGAACTTGTATTTTCTCATTCCCTTAGCATTCTGTTCTCTGCCTCATTCCAGTAGGACCAAATTTCTGAGCAAAGGGAATCTCTCTGTAAGCCACACAGTCTGGGTTTCAGAAAGCCTTGGTCTCATCAGCTTGTGGCAGACTAGAGAGTTCCAATGTGAGTAAATGCGCGACACTGGGGAGGTAAGGAGATTCAGGGTGGCCCACTGTCCTTCTACCAGCACATCAGCCCCCTCACTGGCTGCTGTGGGGTGAGCTGAAGTAGAAGGATCATCCTCAACACGCAGATGAACTCTAAGGAATTTCTTGAAAGTCATATTGCATATTCTTTATCCCAGAGGACATGCTTGAAGGAAGGATGCAAACATAAGGAGCATCACTCATAAGTGCCAGAAAAAATAGTCATTGAAATTGAGACTAGGCAGGGCCCTGGGCCCCTGGCCGGGGATTAAGCGGGCACGCCTGACCCCAGGAAGGTTCGGGCTGGGCCAAGCTGCAGGGCTCTGGGCCCCCAGACAGGGGTCTAGCGGGGCACGCCTGCTCCCCCCACCCCCACCCCGGGAAGGTTTGGGCCAGGTCGCAGGGCCCTGGGTGCCCGGGCAGGGGTTGAGCTGGTCACGCCTGCCCCCCTGAATGACTGGGATGGGCCAGAAGGCCCTGGGCCCACCGGCAGGGGTTGAGCAGGGCATGCCTGCTCCCTGGTAGGTTTGGGGGTGCCGGCTGCAAGGCCCTGGGCCCACGGTCGAGGGTCAAGGAGGGCATGCCTGCCCACCTAAAGAACAGGGGTTGTGCTGCAGGGCCCTCTGTCCCAGGCAGGGGTCGAGTGGGGCATGCCTGGCCCTGGAAAGACCGGGGCGGGCCGCAAGGCCCTGGGCCCAAAGGCAGGGGTCGGGCAGGGCATGCCTGCCCCCTGGAAGATCCAGAGGTCCTGGCTGCAAGGTCCTGGGCCCCTGGGCAGGGTCGAGCGGGGCATGCCAGCCCCCCAAAGGAAAGGGGGCGGGATGCGGTGCCCTGGGCCCCGGAGGAGGGGGGACCCAGTGGGGTACACCTACCCCTGGAGGTTTCGGAAGTCCAGGCCGCAAGGCCATGGGCCCATGGACGGATGTCATGCAGGGCACACCTGCCCCCCAGAAGGTGCAGAGGTCCAAGCCTGCAAGGCCCTGGGCCCCAGGGTGGGGGCGTGGTCAAGCCTACCCCCGGGAAGGCATGGTGTAGGACAGGAGGCCGAGCCCAAGTTCCGGGAGGCCTGGTACCAAAGAGGAGACCTAACCACGTGTACAGAGGAACCCAGCTCTGCTGTGCTAAACCAGGGCATGGTGCACATAGAACAGCAGAATCTGCTCTGCATGGTGAGACTGTTGAACTCCACTTTTGGAAGCAAGGAAGGAAAAAAAATTCATTGCTACCAAGTGCGTGATAGCCACAACTTCCTCAAACCACTCATACTGTCTTCTCTTATTAAAAAAAAAAAAAAAAGGAAAAGAAAAAAGAAAAGAAAAATATTTGAGTGAAGTCAAGATGGCCGCAGCAGCAGCCAGTATCATGGAGATGCAGACAAAACATATCCAACTGAACAACTGGAACTTTTGGAAAAAATCCCCACGAAAGAGGACTGCTTCTATTCTACATCCTTAAGAATCCTGGACATCACCTGTTAGGAGAGAGTTTAGCAGGACCTAGGAGGAAGGCGGTGTGGGTAGTGGTGGCCATGATGGCAGTGGAGGCTTATATTTGGGAGAGGCAGAGATCGGATCCAACTCACCCTGATCTTCTGAAGAAATTGCCCCAAAGGTGGAATGCTACCGTCGTGCATGCTTAGGAACACTGGACAATATGCAGTGTGGGAAAATAGCTTCACAAAGATTTGAAATGGTGGAGGAAACGCCAATGGCAGGGGCCAGTACTCAGGGGAGGCAGAGTTCTGATGCAATACACCTGGAACTTTTGAAGAAATAATCCCAGAGGCAGAATGCCACCACCATGCACCCTCGGGAAAGTGGGACAACGTGCTGAGTGAAGAGGGTGCTCGGATTGGAGCCTGCCGAGGGGTGAGGCCAGTGACAGGGACAGCAAAGCCTGGATTGGAGCCTGCCGTGAGGCAAGTTCGGTGCTGGGGCGTCCAAGGAGGGGACCAGAGCCTGCCGAGGGGTTAGGCCAGTGCTGGGGCCAGCAAGGCTGGGATTGGAGCCTGCCATGAGGCAAGGCCAGTTGTGAGGCCAGGATCAGAGCCTGCCGAGGGGAAAGGCCAGTGCTGGGGCCAGCAAGGCCGGGATCATAATCTGCCGTGAGGCAAGGCCTGTACTGGGGCCTCCAAGGTGAGGATAGGAGCCTTCCGGGGGGTTAGGTCGGTGCCATGGTCAGCGAGGTCGGGATTGGAGCCTGCTATGAGGCAAGGCCAGTGCTGGGGCCTCCAAGGCAGGGATCGGAGCCTGCCAAGCGGTTAGGCTGGTGCCAGGGCCAGCGAGGCCAGATCTGAGCCTGCCGTGAGGCAAGGCCGGTGCTGGGGCCTTCGAGGTCTGCATTGGAGCCTGCTGATGGGTTAGGCTGGTTCTGGGGCCAGCGAGGCCGGCATCGAAGCCTGCCATGAGGCAAGGCCAGTGCTGGTGTCAGAGAGGCTGAAATCGGAGCGTGCTGAGGGGTAAGGCCGGTTCCGGGGCCAGCGAGGCTGGGATTGGAGCCTGCCGTGAGGCAAGGCCAGTGCTGGGGCCTTCGAGGTCTGGATTGGAGCCTGCTGAGGGTTAAGGCCGGTGCCAGGGCCAGCAATGCCAGGATCAGAGCCTGCCATGAGTCAAGGCCACTACTGAGGCCTTCAAGGCTGGGATCAGAGCCTGCCAAGGGGTATGGCCAGTTCTGAGGCCAGAGAGGCTGGGATCAGAGCTTGCCATGAGGCAAGGCCGGTGCTGGGGCCTTTGAGGTCTGGATTGGAGTCTGCCGATGGGTTAGGCTGGTGCTGGGGCCAGCGAGGCCGGGATCGGAGCCTGCCACGAGGCAAGGCCAAATCTGGGGCTTCCAAGGCCCGGGATAGGAGTATGCTGAGGGGTAAGGCCAGTGCCAGTGCCAGCAAGGCTAGGATCAGAACCTGCTGTGAGGCAAGGCTGATGCTGGTGCCTTCGAGGTCTAGATTGGAGCTTGCTGATGGGTTAGGCCAATTCTGGGACCAGCGAGGCCTGGATCGGAGCCTGCTATGAGGCAAGGCTGGTGCTGGGGCCTTAGAGGTCGGGATTGGAATCTGCCGATCGGTTAGGCTGGTTCTAGGGCCAGCAAGGCCGGGATCAAAGCCTGCTGTGAGGCAAGGCCACTACTGAGGCCTCCAAGGCCAGGATTGAAGCCTGCTATGAGGCAAGGCCAGTGCTGGGGACTTCGAGTTCTGGATCGAGCCTGCCGATGGGTTAGGCTGGTGTCGGGGCCAGCGATGCCGGGATTGGAGCCTGCCATGAGGCAAGGCCGGTGCTGGGGCCTCCGAGGCCTGGATCGGTGCCTGCCAAGGGGTAAAGCCGGTGCCAGGGCCAGCGAGGCTGGGATCCGAGCCTACCATGAGGCAAGGCTGCTACTGAGGCCTCCAAGGCCGGGATCGGAGCCTGCCGAGGGTTAGGCCGGTGCCGGGGCCAGCAAGACCAGGATCGGAGCCTGCGGTGAAGCAAGGCTGGTGCTGGGGCCTCCAAGGCTAGGATAGAAGACTGCCAAGGGTTTAGGCTGGTGCTGCGTACTCCGAAGCCAGGATAGGAGCCTGCCGATGGTTTAGGCCGGTGCCAGGTTCAACAAGGCTGAGATCGGAGCCTGCTGTGAGGCAAGGCCAGTGCTTGGGTCTCCGAGGCTTGGACCAGAGCCAGCCGAGGGGTTAAGCTTGTACAGGGGCCAGCGAGACCAGTATCGGGGCCTCCCATGAGGCAAGGCCAGTGCTGGTGTCAGCGAGGTCAGGTTCTGAGTCCTCCGGGTGGCCAGGCCTCTACTGGGAATGTCAAGAGTGGGATCGGAACTTGCAATGTGGCATGCACAGAGAAATATCACAGAAAGTAAAAACCAGATGCTTCCTCGAGCTAGCAAAATCTAGGAGGAAAGGGGTAACAGGAGGAGGTTGAGTTGCAGAAAGGGCCCTATAGAGAAGCAATTAAGATGACCAGTCAGAGCGGATGGAATGGGGAGGATAGAACCCCTTTAAAACTCAGGAGGTACATAAACAAATGCATCAAAAATAACCACCAATCAAGCATGGTATCGAGGGAGGGGGAGGGAATGGGATGGGGATTGGATGAGGGCCAATTGGATGATGTGTGCTTGTATATCCTCTCAAATCTTGTATTCCAATGTCATGTATGATTATAAGGCACCAATAAAAAATTAATAAAAAAGAAATTGAGACTAAGTGGGACATTGTTGTAAATGACAGTCATGTTTAGAGTCCTTTTCTGGATGCCCTCATTCAGAATAGCAAACAGTGACCTAAAGTATCTGAATGAGATAAAAGGGAACTTTGTGAAATGAAGGATTTGAGAATTCTAGTTTATGCAGAATGCGTGAGAATACATGAAACGTTTATAACAAGAAGAGGTATAAATGTGAACACATACCTTCTGTATGCACATACATATTGAGTTGAGAGTCATCTTCATAGACATCTTAGATCTTCAAGGGTGTGAGATGTGACTGAGGGTTAGATTTATTCTCCATAACTCCAGGGGTTTAGTGCGTACAAATCAGAGGAAAGGAGCTTCACTTCTGGAAACGAGGTGGTCGTGGTTTGTGGGAGTCATTTCTCCTACTTACTTCTTTAGGTTCCATTTCCTGTTTGTACTCTCTCTGTTGCCAACACAGGCAATAGTTAGACTTCTCTAGATTCTGTTGTATAGAAAATATCAAGAAGTTAATGTAAAGGAGAAAGAATGTTGGCTGGGCATGGTGGTACATGCTGTGATCCCAGTACTTGGGAGGCTAACACAGGAGGATCGCAGGTTCACAGCCAGCCTCAGTTACTTAGTGAGGCTCTTCACAACTTAGTGAAATCTTGTTTCAAAGATAAAAAAGAATGAAAACTAGGGCTGGGAGTGTACCTTAGAGGTAGGATGTCCCTGGATTTAATTCCCAGTACCGCAAAAAAAAAAAAAAAAGGCTTTTGGGAGAGAGAATAATCCTGGAAATTTATAGGACTGAAGGGGTCTATCTATCTATGTTTTGAGGAAACAAGACTGTACTGGAAACTGGGATTAAAATCAATGAACAAGGTGGCATAAGTTCATGCCAGGAGGGTTGGCTATTAGGTGAGAGGAAATTTTGTTAAGGATACAAGTCCATGGTCAAGGCAGCAGAGGTCTAGGGTTTGAGGGTGGGCTTGTAGTGTAGGAAATTCCAGGAAAAATATTATAGCTATTGCATTTATGAACATACCAGCTACTCTGGTAGAAAAAATTAAAACATCAAGAATCAATACACATTCTTTTAATCTGTAGCCTCTTATTTTTTTTGTGGTACTGGGAGTGGAACCCAGTGAATTTTCTGCCTCTGGTCTATACTCCCAGACCTTTTTTATACCTCATTTGGAAACAGGGTCTCACTAAGTTTCTGAGAGCCTCACTAAGTAGCTGAGGCTGGCTTCGAACCTGTGCAATCCTCCTGTCTCAGCCTTCCAAGTGCTTGTATTATAAGCATGCAACACCATGGCCTGCTGTAGCCTATTTTTTTAAAAAATTCGTTCTGTACTTTTCAGAACACTGGCTACACAGCAGTAGAAAAAGCTTTCATACAGCATTTGAAATTTATCACTACAAATTAACCCAAAGTATGAGTCAAACTTTTTCTAAAGTTGGAGCACTAATAATACCTCAAAAACTTACCCCCGGTTCCCTTACCAATGAGTTTGATCTTTACTTTTTATCACATCCCTCTTTGCTGAAAGACAACACCATGCTTTGACTTTGGAACTGTTTGTTATTTGGGAATGGTAAGACCAGCCTTGGAGGATCAAAGTCCAAGATGATAATGCATTTCAAATTCTCAGTTGCCCCTTTGCTCTTTTTGGTACTATGGATTGAACACAGAGGCATTGTATCTCGGAGATATACACTCAGTCCTATTGTTAAGCTTTTTAAAAATAGAGTTTCACTATGTTTTAGAGGGCCTCACTAAATTGCTGAGGCTGGTTGCGAACCTGCGATCCTCCTGTCTCAGCCTCCCAAGTACTGGGATTACAAAAATGATCCACCACGCTCAACCACCTCCCTTACTTTGAGCTTTGGCCAAGTACTGGGATTACAAAAATGATCCACCACGCTCAACCACCTCCCTTACTTTGAGCTTTGGCTTACAGGTCCTTTTTAGAAAGCGTTTTTCTCTGTAATGAATAAATAGTCAAGACATATTTTACTGAAAATGAAAGTATGACCTTTTTTTCATTTGTTTTCGAGAATGAATCATAATTCTTAATTTCAAGCATGTGCCTTCAGTTTATCGTTGCATACACTATAAATTGGAAGCACTCCCTTACAGTATATTACTGATGACTCAGTAATGTACAACTATCAACCTTGATCTTTACATCTAATTCCTGATCTAAGACCTATTTTGTAAGGTCTGCTGCTGCTTTCACGTGTCTTGGTCCCGATTGGCGTAGTTAAGGATGTGAACACAAGGTGGCAGTCTTCCTCAGCTGATGCAAAAGAGGTGGCGTCATTTCACTGGGTTCTAACTTGGGGCAGAAGCAGAGCCTTTTCCTTATTGGCTGGGCAGATAGTATGAAAAACCTCTATAATAACTGTTAGAAGAATAAAGATAACTTGACAACAGAAGTAGCTCTCCTGGGTAGATGCAAGACTGATTGATCTTAATTGAGAACAATGAAGACATCCATTCACACTTTCTTCATGCTCTTGTGGCTGCTGCTGGACTGTGAGTTGAGGATTTGGGGGCAGCAGAGTATATTTACTGGATGCTATTTAGATATCCATGGAGAATACTGAATTTATTCAGGTTTCTTTTGCTTACTGTAGAAAAAGAAAATTCTGGCTAGTAATGACCTGGCAATTGTTTTTTTCTTCCCCAGGGGTGAGCCGAGGAGAGAAGGTGGAGCAGCGTCCTTCTACCTTGAGTGTCCAGGAGGGAGACAGCACTGTGATCAACTGCACTTATTCAAGCAGTGGCTCAGAATATTTCCCTTGGTATAAGCAAGAAGCTGGAAAGGGTCTTCAGCTCATTACATATATTCGTTCAAATATGGACAGAAAGCAAGACAGAAGATTCATGGTTTTATTGGACAAGAAATCCAAGCACTTCTCCCTGCACATCAATGCCACCCAACCTGGAGACACAGCTGTCTACTTCTGTGCAGCCAGCGCACAATGCTCCCCAGACACCTGCAGCCTGTCCTCAAACCTGCCAAGGGGTGGAGCCACGCCCCTTCCTTTGTGCAGACTTTCCTGTATAGCAATTGTCATATTATTTGCTCACAAGTTGAGCCTAATACATTGACACTGAAAGTATATACTAAAATTAGGTTAATGATGACCCAGCAAGAGTTACACTATTTTCTTGGCTGACTGTTGCATAATATTTATTTTTAATTTAGTTTTTATTGTGTATATCTAAGGAGTACAACATGATATTCTGATATACATATGTGATGTGAGAAATGCACAGACAGATGAAGAGATGCATAGCGCAAAGCAGGAGAGGGGGGCACAGAGCTTCTCTGCCTGCTCCATGAGCCTCAAATCCAGTACCTCTGTGTGTTCAGCAGTCCTAAAGCTGGTCTTAGCTGAATTTCTAAAATGAATGAGTGATATTTTCTCCTATAATCTAGGCTTTAAAAATGAAATTTGTTGCTGAAATTTCACCATAGGATACAAAGCAGCAGATATATAGGATCTAATACACACTCTAATGACTAAAGTTAGTTATAGTGAATTGGGAATTTCTGTCAAATAAGTATATTTTTGCTATGCCTATTACATCCACAGAAGTTACTGTGCAAGAAGATAGATAAGTAATTTGCTTTGCCATGTAACTACTTTGATTATGTGTGTGTGTGTGTGTGTGTGTGTGTGTGTGTGTGTGTATGTATGTTAAGCACAAAAAAGTTATGCAAAAGGATAGATATGCAATTTGCTTCACTATATTATAAATATTTTTTGCAGGTCTGGTATGTATCCTATAACATTGTATTGTAAACCTCAGATATACATAATTTAATTTATTTTAAAGAATCATTTATTACTATTTATCTATGTCTTTACTCATTGATAAAGCTCCATTGTTTAAGGTAATTAAATTTATTCTTTAACATTTAATTTATTGCTGTTTTCTTTTTCTTTTTTTATTGGTGCATTGTAGTCATATATCTTAATGGGGTACAAGATGGTAGAGGCATACATGCACATAGCACCCACTCAGCCCTTCCCCAATTCCCACCTGCTGCCTTCTTTTTCTTTCTGGTGTATGTGAAAAAAATTATATTTTTGTCCACCACCTGATTCAACTCTTACTAGTGAATTATGAAAGGAATTTGGTTAGTGGTTAATTTATAGACAGTTCACTACAAATCTCTGCTTTATTTTCATGTTTTGACTGAATTAAACACTGTTATCACAAGTTTCATTTTCAAAAGTTGTACCTTTTAGTGTTGATAAATCTATGAAAATAAAGAATTTGCACAAGTGATAAGTTCCCTACTTTCCCCACTTCTGGTTGAAGGTAGGCTCATATCAAGAGCTCCTGTTTTCTTCCTAATGATGGATATAACTGGCAAATGTTATGGCGAGATTGACTATTCCTGACTCAGTTATGGGTGTTGGTTATCAGTTAATTGCCTTGTCCTTCTAGTTATTAGAATAAATTAGGTTTAAAATATCTGAAGAGGAAAGAGCAATATTATAGTAGAACCCTCAACTGAGTTTTCCAGAGAAATAAGAAAAAACACATGTTGACTTTTTTTCCCCTCCGATACTGGGGATGAAACCCAGGGGCATCCTACCTCTGCACTTTACTCTCAGCCCTATTTTTTAGTCTTTTTTATTTTTTGAAGCAGGGTTTCACTGAGTTGCAAAGGGCCTCGCTAATTAACAGAGCCTGTCAGCAAACCTCGATCCTCTTGTCAGCCTCCCGAATGCTGAAATTACAAGCATGCGCCACCACTCCAAGCCGCATGTTGACTCTTGATTGGTCCATTTTCCTGTGGTGTGAAACTGGAATGAGAGGGAATCATGGCTTATATTTCATTGGTTTATTTTTTGATGAAAATAGAAAGAGTGTGATTATCATTGGCTCAACTGCTGTATTTTGATAAGGTGACAATTTATCCAATGGTTGAAAAAAAAATCCTCCAGCCGGAGTGTGCAGGATTAGTACCTAGGTCCTGGCTTATTCAGGCTTTGACCTGCACCATGGCTGGGCTATTTTTTTTCCCTGTCACTTCTGTAACAAACTTCACAGCTTAATTTTTAATTTTAATAACTTTATCTCATGGTTATGGAGGACTGACCTTGAAATCAGTGTCACTGGCTGGAATGAAGGTGTCAGCGGGACTGCGCCCCATCCACAGGGGTAGGGAGAATATGTCGGTCACCTCCTCCAGCTCTGATGGTGGCCTCCTCCATGGTCACACAGGCATCTCGCTCCTGTTGTCCTGTTGCCCTCTCTCTCTCTTACAAGTGCACATTAGACTGAATCTAAGGCTCATAGAACCCAGGATACTCTCCCTGTCTAGGGATCTTTAACTTAATCACGTCTGCATAGAGATGAAGTGGGATTCTCGGGATTAGAACCTGAGTTTTTTTTTTTTTTTTTTTTTTTTTTGGTGCTCTTATTTTGCTTACCAGACTAGGCATGGCTGGGACCTTTTGTTTCCATATTGGGACAATAATATATTAGGCAAATATTATGGTCCTGGGGATTGAACGCAGGACCCAGAAACATTCTACCTTTCAGCTATATCTCCAATCCTTATTTTTTTTTTTATTTTGAAACAGGGTCTTGATAGATTGTTGAGAGTCTTAATATATTGCTGAGGCCATACTTGAAACTGTGATCCTTCTGTCTCAGCCTCCCAAGTACTGGGATTACTGACCTGCACCAATTTGTCCAGCTCTACAGAACATTGAGTTCTAATAGAATGCATAAATTCATACAACCATTACCCAGTTATGATACAGAACAGTTTCCTCAGCTGGGCCTAGTGGCACGTGCCTCTAATCCTAGTACTTGGGAGGCTGAGACAGGATGATCACAAGCTCGAAGTCAGCCTTAGCAACCTGGACTTTCAGCAACGTAGTGAAACCCTGTTTCCAAATAAAAATAAAATAGGGCCCCTAGGTTCCACCCCTAGTACCACACACATATAAAAATAATGTTTTCTCACCTCAGAAAACTCTTGTGCTATCCTAGTGGAAGCACAACTTCCCATCTCCAAGTTCTTCAACTCTTAGTCTATTTTGTTTCTATTCAAGTCTTTTTCAGAGTGTCACATGAATACAGCATACAATATATTATATCATGAGGAGTCTGAATTTTGTTTAAAGGAAGCTCATGTATGACTTGGGAATGACAGGTGCATAGTGATGACCAGGTCATAGAAGACAATGTATGACTTTGTGTAAAGTCGTGTGCAGGACTATGAGAACTAAGGGACCATCATGTTACATAGATCATGGGGATGCAAGGAAGTCTGATACAGTAATTAATTTCACCTTTTTTGTGGTGTTGGGGGTCAAATTCAGGGCCTTAATATGCTGTGCAAACACTGTATCACTGCGTTACACCCCAGCCTGAAACAGTAATTAATTTCAATTTTAACATCCTATTTGTTGTTTTCAAGTTTTCAGAGGATGAGGATGTGTTGACAATAGGGAGGTTTCTGGATGAGAGATAAAGCCTTAAAATATTTCTATAAAATATTTTCATATAAATATAATTAACACTAAACTCTTTGGTTTAGCGTTTGACATCTGATTCCTCAATGAATCTGGGGAGAAACGAATGATGAAATCCTTGTGTGTGTCCCTAGTGATCCTGTGGCTTCATCTGAGTTGTGAATTGGGCATTTAATGGAAACATGAAGGGTAATATTTGAAGTTATGATGTATTCTATGTTTGTGAAGAGAAACAAGAATGCACTTACCCTCTAACTAAGGGAGGGTGTGAGGCATATGAAAAGACCATGTAAATTCTGGAGAATGAGCATCCACTACCCCACCATTCTTCCTTGTCTGACCACGGTCTTTTTGCACAGGTGTGAGCAGCCAACAGAAGGAGGTGGAGCAGAGTCCTGCATCCCTCAGCATCCCGGAGGGAGCCAGGGCCTCTCTCAACTGCACTTACAGAGACAGTGCTTCTCAGAACTTCAGGTGGTACAGACAGTATGCTGGGCGAGGCCCTGAGTGGCTGGTGTCCATGTACTGCAGTGGTGACAAAGATGAAGGCAGATTCACAGCACAGCTGGACAGAGGCAGCCGGCGTCTGTCCCTGCACGTCAGAGGCTCCCAGCCCAGCGACTCAGCCACCTACCTCTGTGCAGTGAGCACACAGTGCTCCCCAGGCACCTGCAGCTGCACCCAGACCTGCTGGTCCAGGAGGCCTGAGGGAGAGCAGACACAGGCAGGAGGTGCTGTGCGCTGAGATGCCATGGCGAGGAAGAGTGAAGGGGAGGGCTTCATGGCCTGGGCAGGACTGGAACTATCTGAGAAAACTAACCTTGAAGGGAAAGGAAAGGCATGATGCTAGTCTGGTTGTGAAAGTGCTGAGTTTTTTTCTTTCCACTTATTGAGTTATGTACAAAAGGGAACAAATATTTAATTTATATATCAGGATAAGTTTGAAGAAAAGTATATACCTATGAGGTAGAATATTTCAAACTAAAATAATACATGATTTAAAATGTTTTCAAAGTCCCCCACAAACAATGACATGAATATAACAATCATTTCTAAAGTTTTCTTTCTTTTTTAAAATTAAAAGACAATTCATATACACAAAGGTGCACATACTTTTATATCACATCTTTCAATAAAATGCTATTGGTTTGATTATGTTTTTCTTATACAAAAGAAATATTTCAATATAACAGATATTCCTTCAAGTTATCAGCCCACCTTGGTCTTTTTCATTCAGGTCTCAAGATATATTGAGATCTTGCATTAGGAGTGTAATTCCAGAAGAGAAATGTAAAGGGAAGAAGGTAGTCATAATAATTTACTTTAAAAACATTTAAAATCATGTATTATTTTAGTTTAAATATTCTACCTCACCACTCTGATAGAGGGCTAATATTCAGAATATACAAAGATCTCAAAAGACTTTACACTGGCAAAACAAATAACCCAATCAAGAAATGGGCAACTGAACTGAATAGATGCTTCACAAAACAAGAGATACAAATGGCCAATAGATACATGAAAAGATGTTCAACATTATTAGCCATCAGGGAGATGCAAATCAAAACTACACTGCGATTCCATCTAACCCCAAACAGTGGCAAGCATAAAAAAAACCAAATAACAATAAATGCTGGCAAAGTAATGGAGAAAGAGGAACTCTTTTACACTGCTGGTGTGAGTGCAAACTAGTTCAGCTGCTCTGGAGATCAGTGTGGAGATTCCTTAGAAAACTGGGAATGGATCCACCATATGATCTGGCTGTACCACTCCTGGGTATTTGTCTAAAGGGGTTGAAATCAGAGAACTACAGTAACATATGCATACCTATGTTCATAGTAGCACAATTAGTAGTAGCCAAAATATGGAACCAACCTAGGTCTCCATCAACAGATGAATGGATTGCAAAATTATGGGAAATATACACAACGGAATTCTACTCAGCTATAAAGAACAAAATCTTGTCATTTCGCAAGAAGATGGAAAGATCTGGAGAACATTATGTTAAGTGAGATCAGCCAAGCACAGAAAGAGAAGGACATATGTTTTCTTTAATATGCCCAAATTAGGGAGTGTTAGGAATACCAGAGGGATTCCAGATAACTGAGGGGAAACCTCTGCAAAGCTAGAATGGAAGGGTAGGAGAGGAAGAAGGTTGAGTATGATTAATGGAGGAGCTACATCCGACTATGTGTAAAAGTATGAATATAGCATGGTTAACCTGGACACTCATTGTTGGGAGGGGGAAAGAGGAAGTTGGGGGGGAGAGGGCACCATGCACAGTCTGAATGTATGCCATTTTCAATATGTCCCACATAAAAAATAAAAATAAAAAAGATAGAAATCAACTAAAATTGCTAAACAATACTCCCTGAAGGAAGGTATGAATATTAACTTGTTTTAAATAATTTTTGCCTCAATAAGATGTATGTGTTGTATTTTCCATTGTAATTTTATGATATTTGAAAACTAATTCTGGTTATTTTCTATGGTTGGCAGATTTCTTCCTATTTGAAATATTCTATTTTCTACTTGAATTTATACACCAGAATCATTACCATTTTACTATTCATAGAGTGAAAGTATCAGTCTTGATCCAATTAATGATTCAATACTGATGTACCAAAAAAAAAAAAAAGAAATATTCCACCTTATCTCTACTCTCATGTGCCATCAGGCCCGTGAATTAGATAAGGACACATGTAGTGGGTAAAAAGAAAGACTAGTGTCAGTGTGAGAACTGGTTAAAAGTAAAAGCTCTGGTGGCTGCAGAGATCAAAGATCAGAGAGAGTCTATGTTACTGTTTCTAAGAAAAGGTTGAGGAGAACCCAGAACCCTGGCCTGAGCCTGGTCTTCCATGCCTAGGGTATGGCAGGGTTCAAACATGTATTGTATTACTAATGATCCATTTGATCTTACACTATACTATTTTATATATTTCAAGGTTGGTTCTAGATTAAATGAGATAACAATATCATGAGCTTAGTTCCTTAAAAGCAGATCTGAAACTGAAATTCTTTTGCCCATAAGTGCATTTGATCCCTCCCACTTTGACTTGATGGGGCCAGACTGCTGACTTTTCATGAATAAGAACCAGGTACTGATGTCATTGATCTTTCCTGGAGTAGAGGTGAACCCCACTCGGCAATGGTGACTGTCAAAGGCAGAGGCCAATTTTGTGAGGAATGGTCAACTGTGAGCCAGGATTAACCAAAACACCCAGAATCTGGGTGTTGACTACACTGACCTGGGAAAGAGGATTTACATTGAGTATCAAAAGTGTCCACTATTAACATGAAATACCCCTGGTATTACATTCTAAATTTTAATTTCTAAATCTGCTTACAGGGGTATATGTAGTTCTTGCCATTCTTGAAGAATTGAGATAATTTAAGTTCAAGTAATTACTAATTGAAAAGGTGTAAACAATATGATAAATTAGTATTAAAATCTAAGTCTAAGAATAGTTTGAGAGTAGTCATCAGAGAACCAGTTATTATTATGTCATTTCTCTGGGAATGATTCTATAACACTGTACCTATTCCTTACAGCCAGGTAGAAATGGCTCTGATGATTATCTCGGGCTCTAGGGGATGCAGCTTGCTTTGTAGTCCCTCCACAAGAGGCTGCTGCTCTAGGCAGCTCCCTGATAATTCTGTTGTGGTTCCCACCAAGTAAGGTTGCTGCTCTAGGCAGCTTCCTTGAAGTTATTCTGTGGTTCCTGCCACAGAAGGTCACTGCTCGAGGCAACTTCCTGACAATAGTCTTTCTTGCACAAAAATGACATGAGGTTTGATATAATTTAGAAAGGAATATTTTTAATAATTGGGGGTTAGGGAGGAGACAGCTGACTATTCTCCTGGATATCTGTAGCCAGTACCTTACTTTTATAGAAACTTTAGACAAGGAATCATAAAAGTTAACCAAACTCAGAAGCTAGAAATTTTCACAAGCTATCAGGAAAGCCAGTGACACAGACATGTGACAAGCTTAGAGGAAGGAGGGATTAAGCATTACTAGAAGGAGAAGACATCAAAGACTGCACCTTAAAGAGTATACCAGGTTCCTTGGAATTTTTCTGCTTGTGGACAAATCCCACCCAGCCAAATATCATATATTTAAACTGAGCCAGTCCAAGATGATAATCTGTGTGTGTTCTAAGAGAGCCCTCGATAGATGATCCACAGTAATGGCTCTGATGATTCACCACCAGCACTCACATGGTTTTGCTTGATGTCAATTTCCTGTCTAAAGATATATATGTGTATATTTTTTCTTGCATATTACAGCCAGTGCCCTGTGAAGAAGGTGATTGATAATTACTATTGGTCTTCAGCCCCTGTTACCTCCTAATGACCTTTCTCCTGAAATTGATCACCCTTATGCCCCACATCTTGGAGCCTCTGATGTTGCACATGATAGCTCCACTGCAGAGTTGTTCCAGTACTCTGGGCCAGAGGTTGAAGCTAAAGTGAAATAAAGAAAAGGAACAAGCCAGCAAAGCCATAGGGTGCCATAAGCTGTCCAGGGTCCTGAATCACTTTGCTTCTTTGTCTTCCTGATGCAATCCACTCCCATAAGCTTTTCTTTTCTTTTTTATTAAAGGAAAGAAGAAAACAGATATTAGACATATATTACATATGATACAAAAAGTTCTAAGCCTTGAGCCTTACCTCTCTACTTTTCCTTCTGTAGTACTTGCGTTTTGCCTGGCCCAGTGCCACATACCTACAACTTACGTTCCTTGCTGTGTTTGCCCTCATTTCTATTTTATTCCAGACAACAAGATCCAGATTCAACAATGTGTGCTATCTTCATCCCCTAAGGTACCTTTGAATAACCTTCCTCCTGATTTTTAAAGTTTCATTTCTTTTGGAAAAGAGGAAAACTGTTCCTCAGAGAGAGATGTCTTTGGGAGGAAGTATGATGTTCAGTATGTGGTCTCCCCTGAAGTAGGTAGAAAACCTAATGCTTCACACCATCATGATCTATACACTTCAGCCTCCATGTGCCTGTCCAGAGAGGGACACAAGCAGTTAAACTTGAAAGTGTAACTCAACCCCATGGACTTTTAAGAGAAGTGAAATATATTTTTGTTTCTTATCTAATAGATTAAAGAGGATACTGCCCACTAAGTACAATTATCAATTTATAGTAAGTACAAAGGAAAGAAAAATTTATTAAACTGCTCACAGACATATTGTAAGCAAAATTCACATTCTGTAAACTTCTATAAGACAAATTTTCAACAATAAGCTACAAGGAGTGAAGTTGAATGAGGGGACCTAAAGATTAAGACAGGCTAAATGTTGGCCATCCCCAAGGATCCCAGAGACTACCCAATCACTCTTGCTTCAGGGAAAATTTCTTGGCCGCTCCTTCCACAGCCATCTCTACCATCTTACAGAAAGTCTTGACATCTACCTCTGTTAAATCATCCAATGGGTTTTTAAAAATGTTTCAGCTGCACCACCTAAATTCACATGTACATATATGCACATGTATGTACACACATACAATGCAAGAGTGCATTGCCACAAAGGAGTCTGGCTTCTTCACTCATTCTCTTGCCCTGTGACCTCTTCCACAAGTCATTGTCCACTTTCACGGCTCCCTTCAGGATGCCTTCTGCTGTGTGATGATGGAGCTAGGAGACCAAGTCAGATGCCAGCACCATGCTGTTTAGACTATATAGCCACAAGAAACATGAACCAAAGACACCTCTTTTCTTTACAGAGTACATAGTCTCAGGTATTTTGTTACAACAACACAAAATAGACTAAGACAATTACAATGAATCTTGGAGTAAATACCTTTTTCTTTCTTCTCTCTCGTGCTGGTGGAAAATTTCAGCCCTCATTTCTTTATTTTTTTTTTACCTTCACTTGATCTCTTCTTGTGAGGTTTCACTTACAGATATATAAAGCCATTTGATTTTTGTATAATAGATCATGGATTATATTCCTCTTTTCTTCAATCCACTTTCATTTTGCTTCAGGTGATGTTTAGTTTAAATTGCCAACTTGACTGGATCAGGAAGCACCCTAGATTATGTGACTTTGGGTGTGTTGATGAGATGATTGGTTTATGAAAGGCAGATTGAGGGGATGTCCTGTCCTGAATGTAGGTAGCTTGGTTCATGAAGGCTGCATGGTTTTTCTTGAGGAAAGCATGGCTCCTCTTGTCTGAGATATTGGTCCCCAGCTCTCTGAACTGGACCTTCACCATGTTTCTTTGGAGAGTTTCCTGGACTTTCCATCTTGGACTGGGACTGAATTAGTGGTTGCTCTGATTCTGAAACTCCAGCTCTTGAACCGCTCTTCACGTGTAGTCAGAAGCTTGGGATTATGCTGCTTTGAACTGTAAGCTGATTTGATAAATTCCCTTTTACCATACACGTTCTGTGAATGCTGTAACTCTAGTGAACCCTGACCAAAACACTTCAGTTTTGCTTGATTTTTCTTGAAGTCCAAGAAACCTTTTTTCCCCCTGTGGTTTCCATACTGTGACATACCCTATCTCTTTATTTTATATCAGTCAGTTAATTGTTTTGCATCTCTAGAAGTTCTATTTGTACCTTTATATTTCTCCAATTTTTCTTTTCTTTAGGTTTCTATACTTTGCTTCTTTATTATATATTGATTGTGTGTAATTCAATCATTTACAATAATGATGTTCTTTTATAATGAATTATCATGTTATTTCTACATGTTTCTATTGATTGATTCTTCTTCTCCTAATAGATTATATTTGTTTCTTTGCATGTCCGATAATTTTGATGACTCTAGACATGTGTATTTTGTATTGTTTGTTGGTTGCTGCATTTCATTATATTTTCATAAAATGGGAAAGACAAGAGCAATATAGATGTGTGTGTGTGTGTGTGTGTGTGTGTGTGTGTGTGTGTGTGTGTAGAAAGAGAGAAACAGAAACTTCCACAAGGCTTGCACGCAATTTTCAGGAAAAACACGAGAGGGCGCTGCCACCCTTTTCAGCTGTGGTTTTGCAAACGTTTTCTCTTTGTAGTCACAAGGCTGACTGCTGTAGGGCAGAAAAGGGCTCTTGCTTATGAGTAAAGAGTTTCTGTAAGATCCACTCGAGACCAGCTTTACAGAACTTGCTGTACCACAAGTAGCAAGGATTGTGGTCTTCTACCAACATGCTTTCTGTCACCTGCTTAGCTCTTGTGATCCTCTTAGTGTTCAGTAAGTAGCATTTAATCCTAAGCACTAATGGGATTTCATTTTCTTACAATAATGATGACCTTTAGCATTTGTTCCTACACAACAAAATGTTTTATTTTTATTTTTTTAGGGAGGAGCCATGGAAACTCAGTGACCCAGACAGAAGGCCTGCCCACTGTCACAGAGGGGACACCTGTGACCCTGAACTGCACTTACCAGACCACTTACTTGGCTCCTGTCCTTTTCTGGTATGTCCAATATCTGGATAAAGCTCCGCAGCTGCTCCTGAAGAGCTCAACAGACAACCAGAGGACGGAGAAGCAGGGCTTCCAGGCCACTCTTGTCAAGAGGGAGCGCTCCTTCCACCTGCAGAAATCCTCTGTCCAAACTGCAGACTCAGCCGTGTACTACTGCGCTCTGGGAGACACAGTGAGAGCAACTGCAGGGGAGCTGAGCGCAAACCAGAGGGCAGAGGCTGAGGGGAGCCCTGCGAGGGGAGGCTGTGTTCTTTCCCTGGACAATGTTTAGATTCCTGCAGAACATGAGCCAATCTCAGGCCAAATGCCTAAAGACATAGAAGGTCATGGATTTCTCTGAGTTAGGAAGGGGTGCTCACCAGTGTTGAAGAGAACCAGAAAGACTTTTCTCTTCTTCAGATCATAGTATTTCTCACAGGAAACATTTCTAGGAAAATGTTGACATGGAATTTACTAATGTATCTTATTGCAGTTTAAAATCTCCTGGGATTTTGTATTCTCCATGCAGACATTTATGAGCCACAGGATCTAGAAACAGGTCTTCACTACCTGCTTAGGTCTCTACAACTGAGTTAGGCTCTGCCTCTCCTTGCAGAGCTCAATCCGACTCCCACCAGTCCTGCCCTTCATGAGTCAGCTTGGGCCACTCTATTGTGGGGGGCTCTCAAGATGCAGTGCTGAGAGGCAGGTCCTTCCCTGCCCTCCTGCACCACAGGTGGGAGGCGCCTGCTCAGGAAGGCTGTGTCCAGGGAGTTAGGATGATGAAGAGTAAAGAGTCCTATGTTCCCCTCTGGAAGAAAAATCTGTAAGCACATTATCATATATTTTTGGTTGGAGACAAAAAATCATATACCACCAGAGTAGTTGATTGAGCAGTTCTCAGTAGTCACTGTAGTCTATAATATATTATATCTCTTAGGAAATTTATGAGTCCATGTTAGATGCATAGGAATGTACATAGCAAATGGCGGAGTCAGCAACACCCTTCAATTTAATGTAACTCATGTACATGTTCAGATTTAATTGTTGTCCAATAAGCTACAGTGAGACCAAATGGACCAGAAGGTCCATGACAAAAGTCACAGCACAACACAGGAAAACTGGTACCAAGAAGTGATGTTTCCTGTTGTGATGCCGAAGCACTAACGCTCAGTCATCATGCCAGGCTCAAAGTCCAGGCCTGGATTTGAACAGAGCAGAGCACGGTTCACTAGAGGAAGAGCTTCCCAAATGAGGCCCACTTGCTGCTGAGCGCAGCCTCAGCCTCCACCTGGCTTGGTGAGAGCCCTGAGGATGGCCCCAGACCCAGGGCCCAGGCTGCCCTGCTCCTGAGGTTGGGCAGAGGCAGCTTGTTAGTGTCTGATGGGGCTGAGGAGACAGAGTGATGGCCAGAGCCAGAGCTCTCAGTCCTGCGCTGGTCCTCAGGACCCTGTGGAGCCAGGGAGAATCAGTCTAACCGGTCAATCTCCTTTCTCCCCCTCTCCCTCATGATCCAGCACTTCCCCCAAAGTAACTCATCCCAGATTACAACTTCTATCCTGGAGGAGTCTGTGCCTTGGATTGTTTGTAAAGCTTCTAGTTATAATTATTGTTTATTCAGGTACAAACATCCACAGGCCTGTTCTGTGTGGCTCCCGGGCTCTAGGACAGGGCAGGCAGTTCTCCTTTGGGTCTCCCTCCCCTCCCTCCTCCCAGCCCCCTCGCTCCCCCACACTTCCAGGATCAGCAGAGAGTCCCTCAGCTAATGGTGCCCCTCGCCCACCTGCTCCACCCAGATCCCCAGCGGCTGGGGCCTGAGGGAGGGGCTTCCTGCACAGAGGCTGCCCCCCCCCACCGCCCCGCAGCTCCCGAGCAGGGCGCGTGGCGGAGCTCACCGGCCGCGGGGGAGGGGCAGCTCCTGAGCCCAGTCCTCACCCCCAGCGCCCGGGTCTGGCTGGAGAGTCCTCTACCACAGGGAGGCCATGGAGAGGCTGCTGGGCGCTGTGCTGGGGCTCCTGTGCAGCCGGCTCTGCTGTGAGTCGGGCTCCCCTGACTCGGGGCTCTCAGGACGCCTGGTTGCAGCGCAGAGGGGAGGGAGGTGGAGGAGCTCAGGGACTGGACTGTCCACCTCCTCTGGATGGCGGGCAGCTCCAGGCGGGTAGTGTGGCTGTGACCCTTGCCGTGACTGTGTGTGTCCTCCTCAGGTGTGAGAGGGCAGCAGGTGGAGCAGAGTCCTCCAGCCCTGATGCTCCCGGAAGGAGCCAATTGCACGCTGCGGTGCAGTTTTTCTACTTCTGTGAACAATGTGCAGTGGTTTCGCCAAGATCCTGGGGGTCAGCTCGTCAACCTGATTTACAATCCTTCTGGGACGAAGCACAAGGGAAGACTGACGTCCACGACAGTCATTATAGAGCGCCGCAGCTCCTTGAGCATCTCCTCTGCACAGACCACGGACTCTGCCCTTTATCTCTGCGCTGTGGATGCACAGTGCTCCCCAGGCGCCTGCAGCTGCTGCACAAACCCTCCGCCCAGCTCGCCCAGAGCTGCCCCAGCCAGGGGAGTGGCTGGAGGCCTGGGCGCCTGCGCACAGTTCCTTTGCTCCTTTGCTCAGTTCCGCGTTTTTGCCTGCATTAGCAGTTTTAAGCAGGGATCTTTGCTCCAAGACTTTGTTTAGGACTTTGGTCCTTATCTTCATTTCCCAGTGTGCACTCCTCTTGTAACTGAAATTTCCAAGTTGGTCTTAAAATAAAAAATTAAGGGGTTGGGTATGTAGCTCAGTGGTAGAGGTCCCCTGGGTTCAATCACTTTTATTAATAGATAGATAAATAACTAGTAACAAAGAAAAAAATGTGTTAAAAACTCACGATACACCACAGCATTTGCAATGTCAAAGAACCACCAGACTTGTCTTCCTGCCTTCACACATTAACAAGTCCAGTGACACAGGGACATGTTTAAAGAAATCAGTTTTTAAACTAAATTTGAATTGTGCAAAAGTCAAAAATTTTTTCTCAAAAATCATTGCCACTTTCTCAAATCTCCTCGTCCTCTCTCTCTCTCTTCCTTTCCTTTCTTCTTAAGAAGTTTTATTTCTTTCTAACCACTCCCAAACCACGGGATAATGGAATGAATATTAACAGTACTGAAAAGTGGACCCTGTAGGCCTTCTCGACTCTACATCTAAGGATCAGCACCATTTCTTGAGACATTTTTCAACATTATAAAGTAATAACTTATATTAACATTTTCTCTGTTTCTATTTTCTTTGTTTTTAAATATTCTTTCATTGTAGTCCCATATCATAATGTAGTTCAGAGTGATAGGGACTTGCATGCACAATTTTTATTTTCCTATTGAATTGTCTACAACATTTGTAGAAAATTAATTGAACATACATGTACAAACCTATTTCTGCAATATCTATTTTTCTATATTGATACAATATCTAAAATGATACAACATCTACATGCCTTGTTGTTAGTAACCAAACAGAATTCATGTTCTTTATAATAAGTCTTGGCAGATAAATTCTATAAAATTATTCCTTTTAAAAGACATTTTTGAAGCCGTGTGGTGGTGCACACTTGTAATCCCAGCATTTGGGAGGCTGAGACTGGAGGATCATGAAGGTTCGAAGCCAGCCTCAGCTATTTGGTGAGGCCTTTGCAACTCACTAACCCTGTTTCAAAATAAAGAATAAAAAATAGTGCTGGGGGGGGGGGTGTTGCTTGGAGGTAGAATGCCCCTGGGTTCCATTCCCATTACCGCAAAAAAAAAAAAAAAAAAAAAAAAAAAAAAAAAAGCCATTTTGGCCCAGCATTCGGGAGGTGGAGACTGGAGGATCATGGTTTGCAGACAGCCACAGCTACTTAGCAAGGCCTTTTGCAACTCAATGAGACCCTGTTTCAAAAAATAAAAAACTTAAAAAAAAATTAGGACTTGGGGTGTTGCTTGGAGGTAGACTGCTCCTAGGTTCTATCCCCAGTGCTGCAAATTAAAAAAAAAAAAAAGAGGCATTTTGGTTATTCAAGCATGTTTTCATTTTCATATATATCATAGAATTAGTTTTTTTTTTTTTTGGTGGTACTGGGGTTCCTGGAAGCCCTTCTACCTCTGGGCTACACTCCCAGACCTATTTTTACATTTTTATTTGGAAACAGGGTCTCCTAAGCCAGCGCGCGCGGCTGGCTTCGAACTTGCACGATCCTCCTGTCTCTGCCTCCCAAGCGCGGGGATTATAAGTGTGCGCCACCACGCCCGGCTTAGTTTTTAATTTCTACAAAAATGTCTGCTGAAATTATCAGTGATACTGAATTGAGTTTATAGAAAAATTTGGCAAAGCTAAAGCGATTGACTCTTCTAATTCATTTCTACAACAGATCTAATCATTAAGCTATTAATCTTTCTTTAAATTTTGACATTATTGCTTTGAACTTTTCTGAGGAAAGCTCTTAGATATGTTTCACTAATAAAATCACAAGTCATCAACTGGAAGAAACTATTTGAAACGCACATATAATGTTAAAGGGATTTTTATATAGATTTTATATTTTGTTCAATAAAGATGAAAAATGAATAAATATCAAGTGCTGCCAAAGGTGTCGATCAATAATCTAAAGCAGAATCCATTTAAGGATATGTTCTCTTCAGGGTGAAGGCTCAGCCTGACCTGATGCTGACCCACCCAGGGCCTCAGCTGAGGACCACTGTGTGCTTCTGAAGGGCCCGGGCAGGGGAAGCACACATTTCACACTTACTGCAGTGGCCCTGTTCTTTCCTGGTACGTGGAGCATCCCAGCCAGTCTGAATATATTTGTAACAGAATACTACACAACAAGAAAATGGGTTAAAATTGTGATATAAGTAATTAATGAAAGATCTAGACATTTTATTCTTCACTTCGTTGAAGTATACACATTGTGTAGCAGAGGATGTGAATATGGATATAGATACATATTCTGCACTATACCTACACAGTGGGTAACTATTTAGCAATGAGATCTTGCAATTTCTTTTATTAGTGTCTTTGTAGTGTATATGAGAAGGGGAAATGCCATTTGTTCAATTTCAAAGTGATGCTTGGTATTGAGATTTCAAAGCAGCTTTACTTATATGACTCCTTTATAAGTAGGAAACATGGATACATAAATATATAAATGAAAAAAATAGAAGGCACAAAGCTTTGCCACAGTTAAATTTCTTACAAACTGTAACATATTAAAAAATAACATTATATTATGTCTCAAGCTAATAAACAGTTATACACAAATATAAAGTTTCACATTGTAAAAAGAAATAAAACATGACTAATAAAATTGTCATCTCATTTTTCTCCTATGTCTCATTCCTGCTGCCCTCTCACAAAACATTTATGCATTTTGTTTCTCAAGTCCATTTTTTTTATGGTACTGGGGGTGGAACCTAGAGGCTTTTTACCTCCAGGCTATACTCCCAGCCCTATTTTTATACTTTATTTGGAAACAGGATCTCACTAAGTTGCTGAGAGCCTCACTATGTAGCTGAGGTTGGCTTTGAACCCGAGCGATCCTTCTGTCTCAGCCTCCTAAGAGTGGGGATTACAAGGGTGCACCTGGCTCAAGTCCATGTTTTTATACTTCTACTATAAATATGTATAAATATGTGTGGCTTTCTATGTTGTGTTTTTAAAATTTCTGTGGGTGCTATCACACTGTATGTATAATTGAGAAATATGCCTTTTTCACTAAAATATTTTTGTTATACAGAAAATGTATATGTAGATATATTTTATTACTTTTAACTGTTATGTCACATCTTAATCTATAAAGATACCTTCTGTTCATCTTTGATGAATATTTGGGTGTTGCAATGACATCAGTAATAGTCTAAAGCTAGTCGGGTGTGGTGGCGCACGCTTGTAATCCCAGCGTTAGGGAGGCTGAAACCGGAGGATCGTGGTTCTCAGACAGCCTCAGCTACTTAGTGAGGCCCTCTGCAACTCAGTGAGACCTGGTTTCAAAATAAAGAATAAAAAATAGGGCAGTAGGTGTAGCTCGGAGGTCGAATGCCCCTGGGTTCCACCCCTAGACCCGCAAAAAAAAAAAAAAAAAAAAAAAGTCTAAAGCTCAAGTAGACAATCAGAGTTACAAACTCACCAGGCCCCATAGGTATCAGGTCCCCTTACACCAGAGCAGTCCTCTCTGCAGCCACACAGCTCATGGACATGCATCTTGCATTTCCTTCCTCTCCTCCTGCCAGGTCAAGTATTCAGGTGTGAAGAAACAAAACCAAACAGCCCACTCATATGTAGAAACTACAGGCCACAAATAGCTACCCATATCTGTAATAGTTACCTAGATCACTGCCCCAAAACTACATCTAGAGACAATTTACATCATTTTGCCCTAGCAATTCTACCTTGTGATAGAGCTGACACTTGACCTCCATCAGGTTTCCAGGGAAGAAGGCAGGAGGGTATGCTTTTTTTTTTATGTAAAAAGAGGAAGGATCTTGCTAATCCTTGATCCAAAGGGTTTCACTAATTTTCAATACTAAAAATTATGTAAGGAATGAAATTATAGACGTTTCCTTTTATGTGCAGAATGTTCTGCCATGTGCCTGGAACTGGCAATTCCTGGGTTATATGATTTTAAAAATTTACTTGTGATTGCCAAGTTGATGTACAGATTCCTCAGTTTTTTCTTTTATTACATTCAGTGATAATTTTTTTTTTGGTGGTACTGGGGTTCCTGGAAGCCCTTCTACCTCTGGGCTACACTCCCAGACCTATTTTTTATTTTTGGAAACAGGGTCTCTTGAGCCATCGCGGCTGGCTTCGAACCTGCGCGATCTTCCTGTCTCTGCCTCCCAAGCGCGGGGATTACAAGCTTGCGCCACCACGCCCAGCCTCAGTGATAATTTTTAAGGAATCATTATGAATATCTGACCAGGTGAAGTGTAGGAGTCCCTGTTGCAGGCATGAAGAGACTGCTGTCATTATAAACAAGAGACCTTGTATTATCAAGTTAGGAACCAAACCAGAAGGCATGTGTATGGATAGTTAACAAATTATCTAAACCTTGGTATTAACAAGCACACAAATCGACAAATGCATAGAGCAAATGCCATGTATCTTGACTTCAAAATAGACTAGACATTCAGCTGCAAAACAAGCCTGAGAATATCTAGCATCATCAAACATGTAGGGGAAGATATTTTTCCGTTTCTCAAAGAAATTGGCCATTTCCTTGAGAACATGGAGTGAGCCAGCCACCCATGGTTCATGTTGGTCATGCAAAATATGCACCTAAAGACTGTATTGTATAGGTGCCCTACTTTAAGGACTCCCTGAGGACTGCAGACTTTAAAATCTCACCAAATGGGAGAATGCATGCTCTTTCAAAGACCATTCCATGGGATGTGTTTGTTTTGAAGATGGAAATTTTATATCCATCAGCATTTGGTTGCTATTAAAATCCTTTAAACTCCATCAGAGCACTGAGGCAGTTGACAGACTGGGTCCTGGGCACCAAACTTCGGGACCTGAATATAAAACCGCACACTAGCAGAAGAGGCCAGAGAGCCAGGAGAGTCAGGCAAGTATGTTGCTTTGGGATCTAAGTGAAAAAATTTAGTTAAGACAATGAGATCCAATGTAACAAATGCTGTTGACAGGTAAAAAAGAAATAATAGTAACTGTTAATTGAGAATTTGAGAATTCATAGATGACATTGGTAAGAGTTGTCTCAGTGGAAACAAAAGGAATAAAACTGTGATGGAGTGGGTTAAAAGATAATAGAGGTTGGGAATTAGATATACTGGTAAAGACAACCATGCTGAGGTGTTTTACAGAAGTAGGGGAAGAAAAAAAGGGCCAATTTTTTTTTTTTTTTCGGTACTGGGGATGGAACCCAGGGGCATTCTATATCCAAGCTACACCACCAGCCCTATATTTTATTCTTTATTTTTAAAACAGGGTCTCACTGAGTTGCAAAGGGCGTCACTAAGTAGCTGAGGCTGTCCATAAACCCGGATCTACCTGTCTCAGCCTCCCAAATTCTGGGATTACAAGTGTGAGCCACCACGCCTAGCTTTTAAATAGGAACAAATAGATAGCTACATGCACGGTAAAGACTGATAGGAGAAACATGTGATTACAAATAATTCACAAAATCTTCTAAGAAAGAAGCAATGATAGAAGTTTAAAAGCTGATATTCAGATGAGGCTGTTTCTCCACTGTTATCTCAGGTTACAGAGTTTTTCACTTTTAGCTGGATCTTTTCTGCAGACGAATCTTCACTTATTCCTATATTTTATCTCTGTCCATTTTCTTTCTTCTCCACTTCTCTTTTCTATCTAAATATGAATTCCTTTTTATAACCTCTGTCTTTATTTCCCCCTTGTCTCAGATTTCACCTCTGCTGGATCTAATTTACCTACCATGCTCTTCTCTTGCCCCCTCCTTCCTGCCAGAGTTGACACGCTTTGGGATGCTGTTTCATGGATGTGGTGCTTTAGTGGATGGGTGTGACTGGCTTCAGTCCTTGCACACACAGGGGCAGCAGGAAGGATCCCATTCTACATGCTCAGCTTTCTTATTTGTTAAAATGTTTGTCCAAGTAATATAGAGCAAGATTTTTAGTTTTAATCCAATCAGATATTTTCTTTTTACGTATGTTTTGATTATTGATATGTTTAGATTAGATTTTAATATGTTGGTTATGCTTGGTGTACTCTTGATTCCCCCTCCCTTTTTTTACTATGTTTTCTGTTTGACTGAAAATGTTTACATTTTCATTAATGTTTTAGAAAAGCTAAAGTGTATTTATGTTTTTATAAATGTTCTAAATTACATACATGCATTTATATATAATTATATACACTGTACATGTGTTTTCTATGCCCCATGTCATTCTCTTATTCTTTCCACAATGCTATTCCACATTTTTTTTTCTTGGAAATTCCACTTATCCTTGTGTGTGAATTTCCTCCCACCGATTTTTTTTTTCGGGGGGGGGAGAAAGAAATCATCTCAGTGGCTGTTTGAAGGACAGCTGTATAAAGGACAGTAATTTTAGAGTTATCAGATTATCTGATAAACTATAGCACCAGTATACAACTAAGAAAAGTAATAAAACACAAGCCATTCACATGACAATCAGAACATGAACTTCCCCTTCCTCCTCAGAGCCTTGGTCCCCTCTTCCCACCTCCCTGGGGAGCTTTCCACTTGCTGCCCCATGGGTCATCCCTTTGTTTTTATCCTGTCTTCCTCCTAGGAAAACATGGCACATTCAGGTGAAGAAGCATGTCTAAAAATTACTTCAGAGTTATATTTTATAGTCAAATGACCAACAACACAGTAAGCACTCAACAAGAGAGAAAGGATTATATAACCCGAATCATGTCAACTCTATGCTTCAAAGCAGCCGCAGACCTTTTCTGTGCTAATATAATGAGACCTATAAGATTTATTGAGTTTATAAAGCAAGTCACAAAAGGTACGCATGATATGTATCATTTAAAAACTATAAATGAGGCATAGCACGCCAGACCCCTGGAGAAACCAGGCCCAGTACCCTGGTTCCCGGGCCAGGGCGCGCAGGACACGCCAGCCAGGGCCGAGTCGTGGGAAGCTGGGCCCCCGGCTGGACCATGCGTAGCACACCAGACCCCTGGAGAAGCCGGGCATAGTAAGACTCTGGGTCCCGGGCAGGGGTCACGCGGGGCACACCAGCCGGGCCGGTCGCAAAACTCTGGGCCCTGCGCTGGACCGCGCGTAGCATGACAGAGCCCTGGAGAAGCTGGGCACAGTAAGACGCTGGGTCCTGGGACTCTGGGCCCTGGGCTGGACCGCGCGTAGCACGCCAGACCCCTGGAGAAACTGGGCCCAGTAAGACCCTGGGTCCCGGACAGGAGTCGGGCAGGGCATGCTGGACCCTGGAACAGCCGGGGCCCGGGCTGCAGGACTTGGCCCCAGGTGGAGTAGCGCGGAGCACGCTGGACCCATGGGGAAACCGACCGAGTCACAGTGCTACTGAGTGCCTGATCCCACTACCTCCTCAAACCACATATGCTGTCTTCTCTAATTAAAAAAAAAAAAAAGAAAAAGAAAAAGAAAAAGAAAAAGAAAAAATATCGGAGAGGGGTTAAGAAAGCCATGGCAGATGCCAGGACACTGGAGATGCAGACAAAACTTATCCAAATGCACTGGAACTTATGGAAAAATTCCCCATGAAGGAGGACTGCTGTTTCTCTATACTGTTAAGAATCTTGGACATCACCTGTAAGGGGAGAGTTTAGCGGAGTCCAAGGAGAAAGGCGGTGTTGAAAGCGGTCTTCATGATGGCGGTGGAGACTTGTATTCAGGAGAAGCAGAAATCAGATCCTACCAACCTTATTTTTTTGGAGAAATTACACCAAATGTCAAATGCTACTGTCACGCATGCTTAGGAACAATGGACAACATTCAGAATGGAAAAAGAGCTTGGGAAGGATTTGAAATGGTGGAGGCAGTGGCAATGGCAGTGGCCAGTACTCAGGGGAGGCAGAGATCTGATGCATTACACCTGGAACCTTTGAAATAATAACCCCAGAGGCAGAATGTTACCACCACGCACCCTCGAGAACATGGGACAATTGGTTGGGTGAAGAGGGTGCTCGGATTGGAGCCTGCTGAAGGGTGAGGCCGGCAATGGACACAGCAAAGCTGGGATTGGAGCCTTCCATGAGGCAAGGCCGGTGCTGGAGCCTCCAAGGCCGGGATCGGAGCCTGCCGAGGGGTTAGGCCGGTGCTGGGGCCAGTGAGTCCAGGATCGGAGCCTGCTGTGGGGCAAGGCTGGTGCTGGGGCCTTTGAGGCCAGGATAGGAGTCTGCCGAGGGGTTAGGCTGGTGCCAGGGCCATCAAGGCTGGGATCGGAGCCTGCCGTGAGGCAAGGCCGGTGCTGGAGCTTCGAGACAGTGATCGGAACCTGCTGATGGGTTAGGATGGTGCCGGGGCCATCGGCCGACATCGGAGCCTGCTGTGAGGCAAGGCCACTACTGGGGCCTCTGAGGCTGAGATCGGAGCCTGCCGAGGGGTTAGGCCGATGCTGGGGCCAGTGAGGCCGGGATCAGAGTCTGCTGTGAGGCAAGGCCAGTGCTGGGGCCTTCAAGGCCGGGATCGGAGGCTGCCGAGGGGTTAGGCCAGTGCCAGGGCCAGCAAGGCCAGGATCGGAGCTCACCGTGAGGAAAGGCCGGTGCTGGGGCCTCCGAGGCCTGGATTGGAGCCTGCCGAGGGGTTAGGCCAGTGCCAGGGCCAGCGGCTGGCATCGGAGCCTTCCGTCATGCAAGACTGCTACTGAGGCCTCTGAGGCCAGGATCGGAGCCTGCCGAGGGGTTAGGCCAGTGCCAGGGCCAGCGGCTGGCATCGGAGCCTTCCGTCATGCAAGACTGCTACTGAGGCCTCCGAGGCCAGGATCGGAGCCTGCCGAGGGTTAGGCCAGTGCTGGGGCCAGCAAGGCAGGCATTGGAGCCTGCCATGAGGCAAGGCTAGTTCTGGGGCCTCCGAGGCCAGGATCGGAGCCTGCCGAGGGGTTAGGCTGGTGCCAGGGCCAGAGTGGCCGGGATTGGAGCTCACCATGAGGCAAGGCTAGTGCTGGGGCCTCCGAGGCCAGGATTGGAGCCTCCCGAGGGGTTAGGCCGGTGCTGGGGCCAATGGCTGGCATCGGAGCCTGCCGTGAGGCAAGGCCGCTACTGAGGCCTCCAAGGCCGGGATCGGAGCTTGCCAAGGAGTTAGGCCGGTACCGGGGCTAATGGCCGACATTGGAGCCTGCTGTGAGGCAAGGCCGGTTCTGAGGCCTCCGAGGCTGGGATCAGAGCCTGCCGAGGGGTTAGACTGGGGCTGGGGTCAGCGAGGCCGTCATTGGAGCCTGCCATGAGGTATGGCCGGTGCTGGGGCCTCTGAGGATGGGATCAGAGCTTGCCGAGGGGTGAGACCAGGGCTGGGGTCAGCGAGGCCATCATTGGAGCCTGCTGTGAAGCAAGGCCTGTGCTGGGGCCTCTGAGGCCAGGATCGGAGCCTGCCGAGGGGTTAGGCCGATGCCAGGGCCAATGGCTGGCATTGGAGCCTGACAGGAGGCAAGGCCGCTATTGGGGCCTCCGAGGCTGGGATCGGAGCCTGCTGAGGGGTTAGGTCAGTGCTGGGGCCAGCGAGGCGGGATCGGAGCTTGCTGTGAGGCTAGGCTGGTGCTGGGGCCTCCGAGGCTGGGATTGTAGCCTGCCGAGGGGTTAGGCTGGTGCCGGGGCCAGCAAGGCCGAGATCGGAGCTCACCGTGAGGCAAGGCCGGTGCTGGGGCCTCCGAGGCCGGGATCGGATCCTGCCGAGGGGTTAGGCCGATGCTGGGGCCAACGGCCAGCATCGTAGTCTGACAGGAGGCAAGGCCACTACTGGGTCCTCCAAGGCTGGGATCGGAGCCTGCTGGGGCCAGCAAGGCCAGGATTGGAGCCTGACGTGAGGCTAGGCCGGTGCTGGGGCCTCCAAGGCCGGGATCAGAGCCTGCCGAGGGGTTAGGCCGGTGCCAGGGCCAGCAAGACCAGGATCGGAGCTCACCATGAGGAAAGGCTGGTGCTGGGGCTTCTGAGGCTGGTATCAGAGCCAGCCAAGGGGTTAGGCTGGTGTCGGGGCCAGCGAGACCAGAATCGGGGCCTCCCATGAGGCAAGGCCGCTGCTTGAGTCAGCGAAGTCTGGATCAGTCCACCGGGTAGCCAGCCACTACTGGGGCCATCAAGAGTGGAATTGGTACTTGCAACGCGGCATGCACAGAGAAATATCGCAGAAAATAAAAATCATATGCTTCCCCTAAGCAGCAAAAACTAGGAGGAAAGGGGCAACTAGGAGGAAAGGGGCAACCCTGTTTACAGGGTTGGAGACTGCTCAGTGGTTCCCTGTGACATCAGCTGTTTGCTTCTCTCTGTCCAAGCAGGGGTGAGAGGGATGCAGGTGGAGCAGAGTCCTGCAGCCCTGAGTGTCCAGGAGGGAGCCAGCTCTGCCCTGAGATGCAACTTTTCTACTACCATGAACGCTGTGCAGTGGTTCCGGCAGAACCCCGGGGGCAGCCTCGTCAGTCTGTTTCTCCTGGCTCTTGGGACAAAGCAGAAGAGAAGGTTGACGTCAACAATCAATTCTAAGGAGCTCGCCAGCTCCCTGCACATCGAGGCCTCTCAGCTGGAAGACTCGGGCACCTACCTCTGTGCAGGGAGGCACAGTGCTCCCAGGCGCCCTGCAGCCTGGCCCCAAACTGCATGTGCACCTGCAGCACAGCCCCTGCCCCGGGAGACGGTACAGCAGACCTGCTCAGCTTTGGGTGCTGGTGTATATCACGGCACTTTACCTCTGTACAAAGTAAACATTTCACGACTGTCATTTCACTTGGCTAGTTGTATTATTTTTCTCCCAGAAATCCCTTTGTAGGGAAAAAGTTATCAGATATTTATACTGTTATTTTCACAGCATTTAAGATACTGATAAGAGCTTCAGTATCACTTGTATCATTTATCAAAATCAGAAATTATTAAAAATTTTTATTTGCAATCTGGCATTTACCAGTAGCAGCTTTCATTATTTCCAATTATACTACTTGGAAATAAAGTTGATAAAATAATCTTGAAAATCTAGTTAATTAAATTACAGAAGAGCAAAGCAGAAAAATTTTATGATTAGTCAAAGTGTTATATTCAGGCCAGGCGTGGCGGCACACACTCGTAATTCCAGCATTCGGGAGGTTTGAGACCGGATGATCGCGGTTCGCAGGCAGCCTCAACTACTTAGTGAGGCCCTTCTGCAACTCAGTGAGACCCAGTTTCAAAATAAAGAATAAAAAATAGGGCAGGGGGTGCAGCTCGGAGTTCGAATGCCCCTGGGTTCCATCTCCAGACCTGCAAAAAAAAGTGTTATATTCAGAAAGGTATATTAGTTTTGTGTGTAGACTTATAACACAATTTTTTTTGTAATTTGTAAATTAATATTATTCTTTACCTATCACTAGAAATTGTATTACATAACTAATTGTATTATATAAACACTATAGTATTTTGAACAGAGAGCTCTATGTTATATTACTTAAAGGTATTTCTTCCTGAGTTTTAAACAAAGGATCCTAAATTTAAAAAAGTTTTTTTTTGTGGTACTGGGGATTGAACCCAGGGGCATTCTACCTCTGAGCTACACCCTCAGCCCTATTTTTTATTCTTTTTACTTTGAAACTGGGTCTCACTGAGTTGCAAGGGGCCTCACTAAGTAGCTGAGACTGGCGGCGAACCGCAATCTACCTGTCTCAGTCTCTCAAATACTGGGATTACAAGCATGCACCACTACCCCTGGCCTAAAATTTTAATTTGTACTTCATTTTACAAATTTTATTGGCAGGCCTGGTTGGGAATTTTGAAACCATAACCTAAAATTGAAAGAAGTTTTTGAAATAAGAAGGCAATCAGGATGTTATAAAAAGTGCTTCTTGCTTTGCATGTTAGAAAACCAGCCACTATTTGGGGTTCTGCAAGTTCCTGAGGGGTGTGTGTGTGTGTGTGTGTGTGTGTGTGTGTGTGTGTCTTTCATGAAAGAAATGATATGTTATAAATAATGGAAGCAGATCTTCAGAAAGGAGCGTCCTGCTGTGGATGTTCGGCCTTGGAGCCCACCCCATATCGCTGCCTATGATGATCATCATTCTTAGTAAAGTCCAGTTTAATCCATTTTTCTATGGATTTAATATTCTCTTGATGCATTTTCAATCAGGAATCCTATAGGAGTAATCGAAACCCATCTCTGCTTGTGAAGAGGCCCAAGTGGCGCAGATCACCTCAGAGCTAGATCGCTGTGAACATAAGGATGTCCTCGGAGTCCCATGGTGCAAGATGATTTCTCTTCACCCTCACCCACTCTACCTCTCTCACTCCCAGCCCTCTATAAAATGTTCTGTTATATCATACAAAAGAATTTCAAAACTGTAATAATCATCAAAAATTCTTTTGTCCAACTTCATTCTACAAAGACAGAAACTATATACAAGATGCCAGTAAAAGGCTGGGCGTGGTGGTGCACACTTGTAATCCCCGCGCTTGGGAGGTGGAGACAGGAGGATCGCACAGGTTCGAAGCCAGCCGCTTGCTCTGGCTTAAGAGACCCTGTTTCCAAATAAAAATATAAAAATAGGTCTGGGAGTGTAGCCCGGAGGTAGAAGGGCTTCCAGGAACCCCAGTACCGCCAAAAAAAAAAAAAAAAAAAAAATGCCAGTAAAAAACAATTAGCTAAAGAAATTTGAGGGAAAAGAAAGAACCTGCTTTCCCTCACTTTCTTCTAGCATCCCAGCTCCCGCCTGCTCCTGGGGGGCAGATTGCTGAGCAAAGAGCAATTGCTTCCGAGCACAGGCACCCGGGGCTCTGCAGCACAGTCGGGGAAGCCTTGGTCTAGTCAGCCTGTTCCAGAGCAGTTGCAACTGGTGTAAATGCCTGACACTCTGGCAGGTGAGGAGACGCAGGTTGAGCCACTGTTGTTCTACCAGCACATCCTTCCTGCCCCGCTGGCTGCTGTGGAGTGAGTCAACCTAAAGTGAGGGACTGGCCTCCATACCTATGGTCTCTCAGGGCTTTCCAAAGAGTAGGAGAACCCATTCTGCATCCCAGTGGACATGCTTTGAAGGAAGAATACACACATGATGACCATCACTCATACATTGTCAACAAAAATACTAAAACGGAGACACTCAGAGGACACTGTCTACCTGCAAACGACAGTCTGTGAAGGTGGTAGAAAAATGTTTTTGTGAGCGTCATAATTTCAAAAGGCTAACACTATAGTATTTGTCTCCAAGAAAAGGGCAATTCATGTAATGAAAAATTTAAAAATTTCATTATGTGGGGAATGGTTGAGAGAATAGAACAGCCTTAGAATGAAAGAATGTTATATATGTGAAAACATACATTTTATAAACATATTAATATATTGAGGTGATGGCTTTACAGTTGTCCTTAAATCTTTAGCATGTGAGATGTAACTGAGGGATTAGATTTATTCTCTATGACTCCAGTGGAATAGAGAGTACAAATCATAGGAAAGGTGTTCTCATTTCTGGAAATGAGATTGTCTTGGTTTCCTAGAAACCATTTCTCATAGTTAAGACTTTAAGGACAATTTGCTGTTTTTACACCCCCCCCCCATAGCACACACAGGGCCTATTTAGGCTACCCTAGGGTTTGTCCTATAGAAGTAATCAGAAAATATCAGGAAATTAAAGTAGATAGGACATGCTTTGGGCAGAATGAGGTAATCTTGCAAATTCATAGGACTCAGGGATTTTATCATTGTTTTGGGGAAAGAACATCTTAATAAAAATTGGGAGAAAAATCAATGGTCAAGGCGGCAGCAGTTCATGTCAGGAGAGTTGGTTCTTAGGTGAGAGGAAATTCTACTTAGGATACAAGTCAGTCATGACATTTAAGCAATGGTCTAGGAAGCTGAAGAGTAAGCCTTGAGGGCTGACTCATAGTTTAGAGGATATTTCTGAGAAAATCAGCCATTGCATTTAAGGGCATACCATGCATTTTTGTTTGTGGTACTGGGGATGGAACCTAGGGTCATTTTACCTCCCAGCTACACCCTCAGATCCATTTTTTACTTTATTTGGAAACACTAAGTTTCAGAGGGCCTCATAAATTACTGAGCCTGACCGCATGCAAACCTGTGATTCTCCTGTCTCAGCCTCCCAATTACTAGGATTATAAGCATGAGCCACCACTCTCAGCTCATACCATGCATTTTGATCAAAGAATGAAAAGCATATCAAGAATAAATTTATATGTGCTTACATTTTTTGAATTCATAGCCTATTTTTGAGAATCTTTGTTTTAGTACTTTGCAGAATGCTGGCCACAAAACAATGGAAAAATATTTTTAAAACATATGAGATTTCTTGTTGCAAATTTACCCAATCTATGGGTCAAACTGTTTATTAATAACTTAAGAACTTGTCCCATTGGTTCTTTACTGTGTGTGTGTGTGTGTGTGTGTGTGTGTGTGTGTGTGTGGTGTTACTGGGGATTAAATCCATCAGGAACATTGTACCTCTGAGAGACATCCCCAGCCTTATTTTATTTTTATTTTGAAACAAGGCCTAAGTGGCTGAGGGCCTCACTAAAATGCCAAGGCTGGCTGCAAACCTGCCATCCTCCTGTGTCAGCCTCCCAAGTACTGGGATTATCACATCCAGTTCTCTCTTACCATTGATCTTTTTGCAGAAACAAGGCATCATGTTTAAGTTGTTGGTAATATCCATTTTCTGAGAATGTCAAGTCATGGACAAGCCCAGGCCTACAGGAGCAGAGGCTGAGATAATGGGCATTTCTCAGTGGCCTTCCCACTTTAATTTTTGGCTTAACTCTTCATTTTAGGAAGGGTTACTCCCCGTGATGGAAAAATCTTGAAAGCAGACATGGCTGAAAAGGGAAGTAGTATATTTTTCTTTTTTTTTTTTAATTTTTAATTGGTGCACTGTATTCATACATCATAGTGGGATATATACTTTTGTAGACATACATGCACACATTGCCCAGTCAGCCCCCACCCGATCCCCACACCATTCTCTCCCTATCCCTCCCTCCCATGCTTGGCTTAGTGATTGACATCTAGTATTATGGCAATTTATCAAAAATTAAAAATGATAATCTCACATAACAGTTTCATTTGTCTGATACCAAGCTTTTGATGACTTAAAGATAACATTTCAATATTTCTTTTTGCTTTCTTTCTTACCAGAGAATCTATTTTTTCTATTTTTTAGGTGAAACTATCATATATTTATATATTTATTTTTCAGAAAAAAAAATCTATCCTAATATGGAATATGGACTCTAGGTACCCACAACGATTTTGAAAAAGAACAAAGCTAGAAGATGTATATTTTCTGATTTCAAACCATATAAAGCTACAATAATTGAAACAGTGTAGTACTATTCTAAAGGCAGATATATAAACCATTGGAGTTAAATAAAAGCCTAGAGCTAAATTCTTCCCTATATTGTCAAGTTATTTTTGACAAGGTTTCCACGAACATTTGGTGGTGGGAATAATAATCTTTTAACTAAATATTGCTGAAAAATAATAATTACATGGAAAAGAATAAAATTGGACCCTTACCTAATCCCATATACAAATATTAACTCAAAATAGATAAAAGACCTAAATATAAATCTTAAGACTATAAACTTTTAGGAGAAAATCTGGGTCATAAAACCTCACAACATTGAAATTGGCAGTGATTTCTTGGTTATGATTTCAATGGCACAGGCAACAGAAGAGTATACAAACTCCCTAAAAAATAAAAAACATATTGTATATCCAAAGACAATGTAAACAGAGTTAACAGTTACTAATAGAATGGGATAAAATATTTCCAAATGCTATATCTGAAGGTATATTAATATTCCAACTAGAAATCCTAAAAATTAACAACATTAAAGGCAAACAATACCCTTTAGAGATAGGTAAAAGACTAACATAAATAATGAATCTCCACAGATAACCAATCTTAGTTGTCTGTTGGATGGAAAAATCTTGTTTCTCTAGTTCTGATGTGTGTTACCTATTTCTTCTTTGTAGTTAATCTCTTTGAGTATTTTCTCTAGTGCTGGTTTTGAAGACATAAATTCCTTCAGTTTCTGTTTGTCATGGAAGCTTCTTATTTCTCCATCTAATTTGATAGAAAGTTTTGCTGGGTAGGAAATTTTTGGCTGGAAGTTGTTTTCTTTCAGAGTTTGGAATATGTTACTCCAAGCCCTTCTGGCTCTCATGACTTGGTTTGGGAAGTCTGGAGTGATTCTAATTGGTTTGCCTCTGAATGTCACTTGGCCCTTTTCTTTTGTTGCCTTTAAGATTCTCTGCTTGGCTTCCACATTGGTCATTTTGACAATTATGTGGCGTGGGGATCCTCTTCTCCGATCCTGTCTAAAGGGAGTTCTATACGTTTCCTGGACCTGCGTATCGACCTCTTGCTCTATGTCTGGAAAATTTTCTGCTATTACTTCCTTGAAGAGATTGTTGATCCCTTTAGTTTCACTTTCTTTTCCCTCCTCTATTCCAATTATTCTTAGGTTAGCTCTCTTAAAATGGGCCCATATTTCTTCAATATCAGATTCCTGCTGTCGGATATTTTTTCCTAGATTAGAAACCATGCGTTCATTTTTGGAATGATCATCTTCTAAGAGCGAGATTCTGTTCTCCATGTGTTCTAATCGGTTGTTTGTGCTTTGAATTGAGGCCTTTACTTCATTAATTGCATCCTTTATCTCTTTTTGGCTCTCTCTGAGTTCTTTTCGCAGCACCTCTATTATTTCTACAGTTATTTTCCTGATTTGATCTTCTAGAAATCTCTGATTTTCTGTTTTATCGGGTTCTGATGTTGTGGGGTTGTGAGCATTCATTGCTCCAGTATTATTTCTCTTTCCCATGATTTCGGAAGTTTGTGCCTTCTCTGGGTTCTTCCCTTGGGTCACTATGACTTCACTTAAGGTGCTCTGGATCTCGAGTCAGTAGTATCTCAGACCCCACTACTCCTTTACTGGGTTGTATCACAGAGTCTCCAACCCAGAGAGTCGATAGAGGCTGCTTTAGACTGTGGGGGGTGCAAGATTGCACGTTCTCCTATGGTGTGATATCACTGCCACCGCCCCTCTCCCACTGGGTCAAGTCCCAGTGAGTACAGTACTGGGATTTCTCCTCTGTGGCCCACAATTTGACTTACTGTTCTTGAGTACGCAGATGTAGCTGTACTAAATTTGGTGAATTCGGTGCTGTTGCTGCCAGTGGCAATATGGCGCCGCTGCTACGCCCTCGGCTATGGGGCTGGCATTTTTTTTTTCTTGGTTTTGATTTCCACTCTGAATCCCTGCAGCGTGTGCTGAGCTCAGCCACTGGGAGCTTTAGATGCCCTCTGCGCCGAGAAATCCCGCCTGGCTGTTCCGCAGAGGCTCCCCTCGGCTTGCTGTGGCCGTCCCGTGAATTCGCCAGTGCCGCCGGCAGTATGGCGCTGCTGCCCCGTCCTCGGGCGTGAAGCCGCGTCCTCGGGCATGAGGATCTCCTCTGTGGCTCTGTTCTCAGTCCGCTTTCTCTCTGGAGCCTGGTGATTTTTTTTGTTTCTCTGGTGATGTTGTTTTCTGGCTTTGAAAGGCGCTGATTTTATGGTAATGGAGATTTGTTGTTAGCGGGGCTCTTAAGCCCCGCTTTTCCTGGTCGCCATCTTCCCGGAAGTCCTATTTTTCTTTGTTTCCTAGCACGAATCATAATTCTTCCTAAATTTCAGCCCATCCTTGCATTAACACTAACAACATCTGCTTTTTTCCACCTTATTAATAATGACTCAGTAGTGTGAACAAAAAGCAACTTTGATCTTCACATCTAATTTCTGTTCTAAGACTTACTACTACCTTTGACCTGTTGCTGCTTTTATGTGTCTCAGTTCCTGATGGGGGTGAGACCATTTCACCAGAGTTCAGTAGTTACGGACGTGACCACAAGGTGGCAGTCGACCTCAGCGGATGCTAAGTTGAGGCTTCATTTCTGTGGATTCTGATTGAATAGGCTTAGGGTGGAGCAGAGCTTTTTTCTTATTGGCAGGATAGGTAGTATGAGAAGCGACTCTAATTGGAGAGAGAGAGAGAGAGAGAGAGAGAGAGAGAGAGAGAGAGAGAGAGAGAGAGAAGGAGAAGAAGAAGAAGAAGGAGGAGGAGGAGGAGGAGGAGGAGGAGGAGGAGGAGGAGGAGGAGGAAGAAGAAGAAGAAGAAGAAGAAGAAGAAGAAGAAGAAGAAGAAAAGAGAAGAGAAGAGAAGAGAAGAGAAGAGAAGAGAAGAGAAGAGAAGAGAAGAGAAGAGAAGAGAGAAAGTTGAAACAGAAGTAGCGCTCCGGGTAGATGCAAGTCTATGATCGGTCTTAATTGAGAAGAACAATGAAGACAGCCATTCACGTTTTATTCACATTCTTGTGGCTACAGCTGGACTGTGAGTTGAGGATTTGGGAGCGACAGAGTATATTGCTGGATTCTCTTTAGATATCCAGGGAGAATACTGTGTTTATTCAGGCTTCCTGTAATTACTGACAACCTCTTATTTTTCTCTTTCTGCATAGCGGTAAGCCGAGGAGAGGAGGTGGGGCAGCATTCTTCTACCCTGAGAGTCCAGGAGGGAGACAGCGCTGTGATCAACTGCACTTATTCAGATGGTGCCTCAGACTACTTCCCTTGGTATAAGCAAGAAGCTGGAAAGGGGCCCCAGCTCATTACATACATTCGGTCAAATATGGACAGAAATCAAAACCAAAGATTCATGGTTTTACTGGACAAGAAAGCCAAGCACTTCTCCCTGCACATCAATGCCACCCAACCTGGAGATGCAGCTGTCTACTTCTGTGCAGCCAGCACACGATGCTCCCCAGACACCTGCAGCCTGTCCTCAAACCTGCCAGGGGGTGGAGCCACGCCCCTTCCTTTGTGCAGACTTTCCAGGACAACATTTGTCATATTGCTCTTATGTAAGCGAAACCTAGCACATGAGCATTAAAAGTATGTAAAATGTAGGTTAGGTTGAAGATGACCCAAAAGAGTTAGGATATGTTTTGGCTAAATATTGCTGAATAATTATTTTCTAATTTATTTTTGTTGGACATATTTGAGGTATACATGATGTTTTTGGCATATGTATGCACAGTAAAAATGAACAGGTGAATGAAGAGATGCATAGGTCAAAGTACCAAGGACTTGGCAAAGAGCGTCCCTGCCCTCTGTGGGAACCCCAAATGCAGGTATCTTCACGTGTTCAGCAATCCTAAAACTGTTCTTAATGGATTATCAAGGGTGAAGCTTTATCCTGAAATCCAGATTTTTAAAGATGAGATTACATTTGCTATTCAAAATTTAGCCATATAACTAACCTCTTAGTATCAATATCAGCATCTCTGTTGTGTGTGGATTTCTAATCTTCAGATGATTATATTTGCCATTTTCTGATAATAAAGCCATGTATAATATGAGGCAACAATATGATATTGTTAATTAACAATATGATATTGTTAATTCTGTACCCAGAAAATCTGCTAAATTTGATACTAGGGCCATAGTTAATAAAATTGAATTGTACTAGGGATTTCTATCAGAATAATAGATTTTAGCTGTTCTTGCCTAACACACAAAACAGTTGCTATGCAGGGGAACAGGTATGTTAATTTGCTTCACTATGTGACTATTCTATTTTCTTATGTGTATGCTATAAAGTCTGTTCTGAATCTCCAATATATACAATTTATTTTATTTTGAGTTTGCTTATTTTTTTGGTTTTTATTGTGCTTTTATAGTTTCATATCATAATGTAAATCATGTTGACAATGACATACATGCACATGCTCTTGGTGCTCCCTCCTAATATGATGTACCCAGACTGATGATGTTATATATTCACATGTATACACATAGTCTATGGTAATATTTCTATTAATCAACCTAAGTCTTCCTCCACCCCTACACTTATAGCTACTCCCTGAAGTTGTCTCCTCATCATTTGGAGTTTCTCTTGAATTCCAATTACTTTCTATTTTGCACATATTAAAGAAAACATATGACCTTTCACTCTCTGTGATTGGCTGATCTCACTTAACATAATGTTCTCCAGACCTTTCCATTTTCTTGAAAATGATGTATTTTGTTTTTCTTTATTACTGAGTAGAATTGCATTGTGTGTATTTCCCACAATTTTGTAATCTATTCATGTGTTGATGGATACCTAGGTTGATTCCATAGTTTGGCTATTATAAATTGTGCTGTTATGAACATGGGTATGCATGCATATGTTACTGTAGTTCTCTGGTTTTTAACCCCTTTGGAAAGATACCCAGGAGTGGTATAGCTGGATCATATGGTAGATCTATTCCCAGTTTTCTAAGGACTTTCCACACTGGTCTCACTAGGATACAAAATCAATCTAAAGAAATCAGTTGCTTTTCTATATGCCAAAATAAATCCATAATGAAAGAAATAAAACAATTCTATTCACTATAACCTTGAAACCAAGAATATACCTTGGAACAAAACTAACCAAAGATGTAAAAGACATCTACAATGAAAACTATAAAACATTAAAGAAAGAAATTGAAGACGACCTTGGAAGATAGAAAGATATTCCTTGCTCATGGATAGGCAGAATAAATATCATCAAAATGGCCATTCTGACAAAAGCTATCTACAGATTCAATGCAATTCCTATCAAAATACCAAGGACATTATTCATAGACCTAGAAAAATCAGTCTTGAATTTTATATGGAGAAAGAAAAGACCAAGAATAGCCAAAGCAATTTTCAGCAATAAGAACCATGCAGGAGGCATCACAATCCCTGACTTCAAACTATACTACAGAGCAATAGTAGTAAAACAGCATGGTACTGGCACAACAACAGGCATACAGACCAGTGAAACAGAATAGAAGATATGACAAAGGGGGAAAACTCATACGCTGGAGAAAAGACAGCATTTTCAACAAATGGTGCTGGGAGAACTGGCTACCCATTTGTAGAAAGATGGAACTAAATCCTTACCTCTCACTGTGCACTTGAATCAACTCAAGATGAATCAAAGACTTAGAAATTAGACGAGAGACTGTGAAGTTATTAGAGGAGGGCTCGACACACCAACATATAGGCACAGGTAGTAACTTTCTCAACAAGACCTCTAAAGAGCAGGAAATTAAAGCAAGAATTAACAAGTGGGATAGCATCAAACTAAAAAGTTTCTGCTCATCAAAAGAAACCATCAAGCCATGCGTGGTGACACAGGCTTGTAATCTCAGCATTTGGGAGGCTGACACTGGAGGATCACTGTTTGTGGACAGCCTCAGCTACTTACTGAGGTACTCTGCAACTCAGTGAGACCTGGTTTCAAAATAAAGAATAAAAAATAGGGCTGGGGGTATAGCTCAGATGTAGAATGCCCCTGGGTTCCAGCTCCAGTGCTAAAAAAAAGAAAGAAAGAAAGAAAGAAAGAAAGAAAGAAAGAAAGAAAGAAAGAAAGAAAGGAAGGAAAGAGAAAGAGAAAAAAGAAACCATCAAGAACTTAAAAAGAAAGCCTACAGAACGGGAGTTCTTTACCAGCCACCATTCTGATAAAGGGCCAATATACAGAATATACAAAGAGCTCAAAAGTCTCTACACTAGGCAAACAAATAACTCAATGAAGAAATGGGAAACTGAATTGAATAGGAACTTCACAAAAGAAGGATACAAATGGCCAATAGATATATGAAAAAAATGTTCAACATTATTAGCCATAAGAGAGATGCAAATCAAAACTATGCTGAGATTTCATCTAACCCTAATTAAAAGAACAGAAAATCACCAAATAAATAACCTAATGACACACCTCAAAGTCCTTGAAAAACAGGAACAGTCTAACCCCAAAGCCAGTAAAAGACAGGAAAGTACTAAAATCAGAGCAGAAATCAATAAAGTAGAGAACAACAACAACAACAACAAAAATACAGAAAATCAACAAAACCAAAAGTAGGTTTCTTGAAAAAAATTAACAAGATAGATAAACCACTAGCCAACTTAGGGAGAGAGAGAGAGAGAGAGAGAGAGAGAGAGAGAGAGAGAGAGAGAGAGAGAATATGAGAATCAACCCAGATTACAAAGGAGATTACTACTGACAGTGTAGAAATTTGGAGGATTATCAGAAAATACTTTGAAAAACTATACTTCAACAAAATGAAAAATCTGGAGGAAAATTGACAACTTTCTAGATAAATACAACCTGTCTAAACTGAGTCAAGAAGATATAGAAAATTTAAACCAATCAATAACAATCAAAGAGATTGAAATAGGAATAAAGAGCCTACCATCAAAGAAAAGCCCAGGACCAGATGGTTTTGCAAGTGAATTTTGTAAAACCTTTATAGAAGACCTAATCCCTATACTCCTGAATCTATTTCATAAAATAGAAACAAAATTAGACTCTCCCAAATACATTCTATGAAGCCCAAATCACATTAATGTCAAAACCAAATAAAAAAAGTTCAAGGAAGGAAAACTACAGGCCTATATCATTGATGAACTTGGATGCAAAACTGCTAAACAAAATACTAGCAACAGTATTCAAAACCACATCAAGAAAATCATACACCATGACCAAGTAGGGTTCATCCCAGGGATGTAAGACTAATTCAACATATGGCAATCAATCCATGTAATTCATTATATAAACAGAATCAAAGACAAAAAAAAACATGATCATTTCAATAGATGCTGAAAAAGCACTTGAAAAAAAAATCCAACATCCATTTATGCTAAAAAATGCTGCAGAGAATTAGAATAGAAGGAGCATACCTCAACATCATAAAGGCAATCTACAATAGGCCCACAGCCAACATCATATTAAATGGAGAAAAACTGTGAGAATTCCCCCTAAAAACAGGAAGAACAGAAGGATGTCCATTATCACCACTTCTTTTCAATATAGCACTTGAGACTCTAGCCAGAGCAATCAGGCAAGAAAAGGAAATCAAAGGAGTACAAATAGGAAAATAACTCAGGCTTTCACTATTTGCAGAAGACATGATACTATACTTAAAATACCCAATAAAGTCAACCAAAAGGCTTATCAAAATTATCAACAAATTCAGCAAGGTATTTGGATATAAAATCAATCTTAAAAAATTGGAAGCTTTTCTGTATGCCAACAATAAATCCACTAAGGAAGAATTCCAGAAAATACTTCCACTCAGAATATCCCACAAAAAATAAAATACTTAGGAATAAACTTAATCAAGGAGGTAAAGGATGTCTACAAAGAAAATTATAAAACATTGAAAAAAGAAATTGACCAAGATCTTAGAAGATGGAAAGATCTTCCATGTTCAAGGATAGGCAGAATAAATATCATTAAAATGGCCATACTTCCAAATGTGATCTACAGATTCAATGCAATACCCATTAAATCACCAAGAGCATTCCTCACAGACATATAAATATTAGTCCTTAAATTCATTTGGAACAACAAAAAACCCAGAATATCCAACAGAATGGGAAAAGATTTTTGTCAACTACTCCTCCAATAGAGGACTAATATCTAGAATATACAGAGAACTCAAGCAACTCAGCACTAAGAAAACAAATAACCTAATAAAAACCTGGATAAGTAGCAAGGCATGATGGCACACACTTGTAATCCCTGCACTTGGGAGGCGGAGACAGGAGGATTGTGCAGGTTCAAAGCCAGCTGGGCTGGCTTAAGAGACCCTGTTTCCAAATAAAAACTATAAAAATTGGGTGTCTTGGAGTATAGCTTGAAGGTAGAAGTGTTTCCAGGAACCCCAGTACCACTAAAACAAACAAACAAACAAACAAACAAACTGGGCAAATAAACTAAATAGACACTTTACGAAGGAAGAAATTAAAATGGCTAATAAATGCATGAAAAAAATGCTCAGCATCATTTAGCAATCAGAGAGATGCAAATCAAAACTACCCTGAGGTTTCACCTAACTCCAACTAGAATGGCAATCATTCAAAACACAAACAACAACCAATGCTGGCGAGGATATGGAGAAGTAGGAGTTCTACTACATTGTTGGTGGTATTGCAAATTAGTACAACCACTTTGGAAAACACCACGGAGGATCCTCAGAAAAATAGGAATGAACTTACCATATGATCCAGCAATACCACTTCTGGGTATCTACCCCAAAGAAAGGAAACTAAACTACCAAACTAATGCATGTGTATCTATGTTCATAGCTGCATAATTCACCATAGCCAAACTATGGAACAAGCCAAGATGTCCATCAACAGATGAATGGATTACAAAACTATGGGATATGTACACAATGGAATTTTACTCAGCCATAAAGAAAAACACAATTATGTCATTTACAGGAAAATGGATGGAACTGGAGGACATTGTTATGTGAGATTAGTCAGTCACAAAAATATAAGAAATAAAATGCTCTCCCTAATATGTGGAAGCTAGGGAGAAAATGGGTCATAGGAGGAACTGTAGAAGAAGAAGGAGATACTATATATGAGCAAATAAGGAGATCTAACTGAGGGATGGGAGGAGGTAAGAGGGAAATTCCCTAATGTACATGATGTACATTCACAAACATATCAAAGTCAATCACTAAGCCAAACATAAGAAGGAGGGAGGGGGAGAAAAAGGGGTGGGAATTGGGTCAGGGATAATTGGGTGATGTGTGCATGTATGTCTCCACCATCTTGTACTCCATTGAGATGTATGACTATAATGCACCAATAAAAAATTTTTTTAAATGAACTTAGTTTTTTTTCTCCTATTGTTTAATCCATGACAGGCAACTGGACCAACATTGTAAATGAGGAGGCATATGTACCTGTTAATAGGTAGACCAAAAGAGCTGCAGTGATTAGTAGAAACAGCTTTAGCATGTATGAATAAAACGAAGGATTTCTACCTTAAAATAAGCAATGTTGTACATAGATGTGAGGATACAGAATTATTAAATCTTATATCATTTCCAAAAATCATTTTCTTTCCAACATACTCATATTTGTTTTCAGGTTTAATGGTTACCAAACTAAGAGCTGGTCAATTCAAAAAAGTGTGGGTAGAATGAGACCATCAGTCAGAACACAGAGCAGTTTGATGTGACACAGGCCACTTTGCTACCCCAGGAAACCTCTGTTTCCTGTTCTGTGCTGCAGCAGCAGCAGTGGGTAGCTCAGTGGTGTCTCCCTTCTCCCTCTCAGGGTCCTCTCAGTGCAGAGCTCTAAAGCTGAGGAAGGGTAAGATATTTTCCCTCTAGAGGAAAAATGCAGTCATGGTGCTTTCCAAGTTGCTAAGTTGGTCCTGGCATCAGTGTGGCTGGGTAGGGATGGTCCCCAAGGGAAGGGGCCTCCTCTGTGACTTGGGGACTGGGGGCAAGCAGTATCTCATGGGGATTTGGGAAAGAGGGACAACAGGATGTAAAAATGGAGCTTCTTTGTCCCACACCACTTGTGCCTAAATTTTCTGATTCTACATTTCCCCCTTAGGGCCAGCAGGTCATTCAAGTGCAGCTAGTGGTGTGGGAACAGGAGGAGGCTGTGGTTCTGTACTGCATCTATGACACCAGTGCTGGAAGTTATGCTCTTCTTTGGTACAAGCAGCCCAACAGTGGAGAGATGGGCTTCCCAATTCATCAGGATTCTTTCAACCAGCAGAGCGCCACAGATGGTCACTGCACAGTGAATTTCTGGAAGGCCAGAAAATCCATCCAGCCCGTCATCTCAGCCTCACAGCTGGGGGACTTAGTGGTGTATTTCTGTGTGCCAAGAGAGGCCACAGTGAGAGCACTGCTAAACGGAACATAGAGAAACGCAGGGGTCTGCTGGAGGGACCCAGGAAGGGAGTCGCCATGCCAGTCAGGACGTGGCCAGGGCTGTGCAGCACAGGCGTCCTGTTGGAGGGAAAGCACACTAAAAAGATACCTCTGTTGGTCCATAGACTACATCAGAGTTGTCACTAATAAACAATATCCATTTCCCTGAATCTTCAGATTGAAGGTAGACACAGGTTTTTGATGGAACAGTGAAAACGAAGAACAATAATAAAGCACTATTTGAGCATCAGACTGAGATGGAAGAATTGGCTAGGAAAATCAGAAAAATGAGACTAAAAAATTAGTTAAAATACGTATGAGTTGTTAGATATTCAAATACATTTCCCAATACATAATTATTAATAAGCATGTTACAGGCATTGTTTTAAAAATACAGGCCTTGGAATCTCTTTGTGTGTTTCCTTCTTTAAAAACATCCTATTAGTCAGGTGTGGTGGCACATGCTTGTAATCTCAGCATTTGGGAGGCGGAGACAGGAGGATCTCAGTTTGTGGCCATCTTCAGCTACTTAATGAGGCCCTTTGCAACTCATTGCGACCCTGTTTCAAAATAGAGAACAAAAAATAGGGCTTGGGGTGTAGCTCGAAGGTATAATGTTCCTGGGTTCCATCTCTAGTACTGCAAAAAAATCATATTATTTTATTCTATTACATGGATTAGTTTGCTTTAGGTTTGCTTGCTGGGAGTAAATGATCCTCACAGTTACTTTCTAGAGTTGTTGCTATGGTGAGTACTTTGTGCCCAGTTTTCTGTCTTCTTCATACTTGGAACATGAAGAGCTCAGTTTCCTTGCTGAAGGTTACCTTGGCCCTCACATGCACACATATTTGGTAGTTTGTGGCTTTCACAAAGACATGAGGAGAATCTCCCCCATAGAGAGACAAGCCTCTTTTTTTGTATATATAGAAGGCATCTTTCTCCTAAATTCTTACCATATTATTAATAGATTAAGTTCCTCCTTTCACTATAATGCTTTCATATGTTTTATTTACTTCTGCCGATCTGTTTCATTCTATGCCAATCTCAGAAAGTAGTTTTATAGTAAAATTACTTACATGTTAGAGTATATGACTCCTCAACAGTACACTTTTCCAAGAATTTTTGGTAACTCTTGTACATTTAACACAATGTAAAAATTGACAACTGTGCCGGGCATGGTGGCACACGCTTGTAATTCCCGCGCTTGGGAGGAGGAGACAGGAGGATCACGCAGGTTCAAAGCCAGCCCCACTGGGTTAAGAGACCCTGTTTCCAAAAATAAAAGAAGTATAAAATAGGTCTAGGAGTGTAGCCTGGAGGTAGAAGGGCTTCCAGGAACCCCAGTACCACCACCACCAAAAAAAAAAGAAAAAAAAAAAAAAAGAAAAGGACAACTGTGTTTCTTTTTCTTCATATTTAATAATGGTCTATTTTAATTCTAGAGTTCTCAGAGAAAATTCACTGGCCTTGATTCACTGGTGGGGGCAGTCAGTCTCCTATTAGTACCCAGATATGAAACATGCCCTATCCTGGGTGCTAGAAAGTTTAGGTTGGCAGGCCTCTGACCTCATCCTGCCTATGAGGGAGTTGATACCTAACAATGTATTTTGAAAATAGTTTTCTCTTTTTCTATAATAAAATAAAATATTTATAGAACAAAAAAGAAAAAACCTTCTCACTAATTCAAATGAAAAAGTTCGAAAACCAGAATAATGAAATTATATTTAATGAATATATTGATATATAAAACATTAACTTATTGTTTTTAATTTATGGAAATGTTTTTTCTCAATTCATAATTAACTTTTTATGTTTTGCAATTTTATTTTGGAGGTTCTTATCTTTGATTGAATTTCTCTAAATCGGTTCATACATATCTGTCTCCCTCCCTCCTTCTCTATTTATAATATATGTATATATAAGCACTCTACTTAATTTTCTTTTACATATTCACTTTTATAGGTTATTTAAGAAGCATGGTGATTATAGAGCGAAGAGTCTTTAACTTTCAAAGCTGCAATGTGCTCATATTATCTAGACCATTTAAGTTTCAATGGCACTAGCTCTTATATAAAGATACAAATATTTAATTTAGGAAATTAAACAGGAGGAAGAATAATGTAGCTTGAGTTTAATTTTTTAAATTTTTAAATTTTTTTTGGTGGTACTGGGGTTCCTGGAAACCCATCTTCCTCCGGGCTACATTCCCAGACCTATTTTTTTATATTTTACTTGGAAACAGGATCTCTTAAGCCAGCAAAGCTGGCTTCGAACCTGAGCAATCCTCCTGTCTCAGCCTCCCAAGTGTGGGGATTACAAGCGTGCATCACCACTCCCGGATGGAATTTTAAAAAAACTTAGTAAAACAAAAAACAAAAAACCATTCAATGGCTATTGTGTTGCAAATTTTGAGCCAAGAATCCATTTCTTTTAATGACCTTGTTATATTTCTAGCATCAAAGAGCTTAATTTCTACATGATGAGTCTTCCTTACCCCTACCAATCTCATTCATTAATAGTTACTGGCTCTTAGAGGGACACTGAAGGGGCAGAGCATGAATTCTCTCTGTGCTTTCACTTTCATCTTCTGAAAATTTCTCTTTCACTTCATCTTCTGAAAAAGACTGAATCCATTAATAATGACTTGATTTCTTATTACTTCCTATGATTCCAACTCAAAAAATGTTATGACACTTCAATGGGTTGCTGGCTGGCTTACAATAGATATATGAGAAAATGAAGGCTCCTATTAAAATGTCCAAGCAATGTTTATCCTTTCAACTACAGAAACAACCTGGAGAATTCTACTTAAGCATGTTCATTTAAGGTAGAGTTCTAAAAGAAAAAAGCAGACTTTAGAGGTTATGATAGTTCTCCTTTAGATTTACAAGAGCCATCTGGGTACTGATGTTCCTTATAAATGAGGTCAAGAATGGGGTCAGAGTTCTTTCAGTCCTTGAAAAAAGTCAGCCAGTTCATGCTCTGCCCACTAGGGTGCGCAGCCTTTTTATTTCACTACCACCTCAAAATTTCTTCATGTTAAGAATCAGAAACATTATTGAGGAGACACTGTAAAGATGAACACTTCTCCAGGCTTAGTGACTGTGATACTCCTAATACTTGGTGGGTAAAATGCATTTAAATTTGGACTCTTTGTATGATGCCAGCAATTAAAAATTAATCACAAACTTTTCTACAAGCTTTATCCCTGAGTGATACAGATCTATTTTTTCCCCCAGGAAGAACAAGTGGAGACTCAGTGACCTAGATAAAATGCCCTATGACCATCTCAGAAGAGGATTTCCTGACTATAAACTGCACTTACACAACCACAACGTACCCTGCCCTGCTCTGGTACGTGCAGTACCCTGGAGAAGGTCCACAGCTCCTCTTCAGAGTCCCAAGGGATGGCGAGAAGGGAAGCCACAATGGTTTTGAAGCCACATACAATAAAGCTGCCTCCTCCTTCCACTTGGAGAAAGCCTCGGTGCAGGCATCAGACTCGGCTATGTACTACTGTGCTCTGAGTGACACAGTGGCAGGAACTGCAGGGGGAGCTGAGCACAAACTGTGACAGGGGCAGAGGCCTGGCTGCTGAGAGCCACCTCTGGGTCTACATTCCATGTCCCTTTGTTTTTCTGCTTGATGCAAAACCATGCAAATGTCCAGAGCAGAAAGATAAGAAGTGGACATCCCCATACTCTGCTCTTCATTAGTGAAAGTGAAAAACAATAGCTCCTCATCTGGGGCCAACGTAATTTCCAGGTAAAACCACGTAAAAAATGAAGTGGTCCATGCTCATCCTTGCAGACAGAGCCCAACTCCGACACCTTGTTTCAGGTCACCCTGGTAGACATTGCTGTGCTTTATTATATTTGTGGAGTCAAACGTGCCAGGGAAGGTGGCACCTGTACAATGTTTCCCTAATAGAGAGAGTATGGAGGAGAGGCCATAGGAGAGCTATGGGCACAAAACGTTTTTAATAGAAAAAGAAGATGAGAAAAGAAAGGGAGAATAAACAGAATCTCCCATAAAATGCAAACACAGGAATGGCACTTTCATCACAGTGAGGAAGGATTTCTCTTTCTGGGAAATCAATGGTAGACACAGGATGATGTTCAAAAGAAGGGAATGGAGCAAAGTCAGCATTGAAAATATGTCTAATGTCTAAATGATGAGTCACCCTGACCAGTCATGTAGCTTGGTTTACTTTCTAACAAAGTCTCAAGTGATTTAATTCTCAGGGGATAAGCATAGATGTGTATCCCATATCCCTGAGAAACACTTCTGAAAAAATAGTAATGTCATTGAAAAAGACATAAACCCACAGAGTGTGGAGAAGGAAAACACAGGGATGATTTCAACCAAACATAGCAGCTGAGAAGGAACAAAAGCTCACACCAGGTGAAGATGACATATGGGCCTTATGGGAGAAGCCACCAAGGAGCATCACCTGTGTGTTGTTGCGCCCCTGGGAAGGGGATGAATTAGGAGCACTGAAGAAAAACCAGTTACTCTCAATTCATCAGGGAAGATGGTGCTGTGTGTGTGTGTGTGTGTGTGTGTGTGTGTGTGTGTGTGTGTATGTTCTGAGAGCATTTGGAAGGGAGAAGATGAAAAGAGGGATAATGAGTGAAAAAAAGGTCTAAGTAACATTCCACTCATGCTCTGCACCATGGCTTATATAGTAAGCAATAATCACTTCTCAGAATCAGCAGAAAATTGGAAATGTTTTTGATGAATGGAGGAATATTATAATAAAAAGTAAGAAAGTAAAAAATTTTAAATAGAAGAATGTATTAGTCAGTTACACAATATGGAGAAATATTGTTGAAGGAAAGGGGCATGTTCATAGTAGCTGGTATGGTTTGATGAAATGGCCCCTAGATAAGTTTCACTGACTTATTTAATCAGTGGTGAAGATTTTGCCGAATATCTGTCTTCTTCAAACATCGTATATTATCAGGACTTTTGATGTTTTGCTTATTAGTTAGCCTTTATATATTATAATTTTATAATTAACTTTATTATGAATCAGGTAGCGCTTAATTTAACCTGTTCAGGTCATTTTCACTTGCTCTATACATTATCTGTTTATACATCTGCCCATTTTAATATTATTGTCTATGTTCTTCACATCTACTTTTGTTTTACCCATCACATATAAGCAAATATCCAAAGCTGTTTTAAAGACTTAATTTTTAGAGTAGCTTTAAGTTATAGGGAAATTGACAGGAGTTACAGAGATTTCTTGCATATCCCAGTCCCTATGCCCGGCAGCCTCTCCTGTTATCAATGTCCTTCACCAGAGTGGTACACTTACAACTGATGTATTACATTACCACACCAGAGTCACCCAAAGTCTATGGTTTATGTTAGGCATCACCTTTGATGCATTATATCATATGAAATTGTTTGACATATCTACCATAATAGTATCATAAAAAAATTTCACTTAAACATACTGTACCTGTTTATTCCATTTACAACCCAAATCCTGGCAGCCACTGATCTTTTCTTTCACTATCTCCATAATTTTCCTTTCCTTTTACTGACTGACTTCTTCCACTTAGTAGCATGCATTTAAGTTCTACCCATGTTTTTCATGCGGGGCATGTTGACAGAGTGAAGAAAGAAAATGTTCTATTTCTTGATAGGAGTGTGGTTTTTTAGGATGTGTGCAATTTTCAAATCTCCTCTAACTCAATACTTATTATCCCTTATTTTATTTATTATTTATTTATTTTAATTTTATTTTTATTGGTGCATTGCAATCATACATGACATTGGAATACAAGATTTGAGAGGATATACAAGCACACATCATCCAATTGGCCCTCATCCAATCCCCATCCCATTCCCTCCCCCTCCCTCGATACCATGTTTGATTGGTGGTTATCTTTGATACATTTGTTTACGTACCTCCTGAGTTTTAAAGAGGTTCTATCCTCCCCCATCCCATCCCCTCTGACTGGTCACCTTAATTGCTTCTCTATAGGGCCCTTTCTGCAACTCGACCTCCTCCTATTACCCCTTTCCTCCTAGATTTCGCTAGCTAGGGGAAGCATCTGGTTTTTACTTTCTGTGATATTTCTCTGTGCATGCCGCATTGCAAGTTCTGATCCCACTCTTGACATCCTCAGTAGAGGCCTGGCCACCCAGAGGACTCTGATCCCGACCTCGCTGGCTCCAGCACCGGCCTTGCCTCATGGGAGGCCCTGATCCTGGTCTCGCTGGCTCCCGCACCAGCTTAACCCCTTGGCTGGCTCCGATTCCAGCCTCGGAGGCCCCAGCACTGGCCTTGCATCACGGCAGGCTCCGATCTCAGCCTTGCTGACCCTGGCATTGCTCTAAACCCTTGGCAGGATCCTATCCTGGTCTCAGAGGTGCCAGTACCAGCCTAAACCCTTGGCAGACTCCTATCCTAGCCTCGGAGGCCCCAGCACCGGCCTTGCTTCATGGCAGGCTCCAAACCTGGTCTTGCTGGCACAGCACCAGCCTAAGCCCTCGGCAGGCTCTGATCCTGGCGTTGGAGGCCCCAGCCCCAGCCTTGCTCACAGCTGGCTCTGATCCTGGCCTCGCTGACCCCAGCACCGGCCTAACCCCTTGGCAGGCTCTGATCTAGGCCTCGGAGTGCCCCAGCACCGGCCTTGCATCGTGGCAGGCTCCAATCCCGGCATTGCTGGCTGTGACACTGGTCTAACCCATCGGCAGGCTCCAATCCAGTCCTCGAAGGGGCCAGCACTGGCCTTGTCTCACGACAGGCTCTAATCCCAGCCTCGGAGGCCTCAGTAGTGGCCTTGCCTCACGGCAGGCTCCGATCCCGGCCTCGCTGACCCTGGCACCAGCCTTACCCCTAGCAGGCTCTGATCCAGGCCTCAGAGGCCCCAGCACTGGCCTTCCTTTGTGGCAGGCTTCGATGCCGGCCTCGCTGGCCCCAGAACTGGCCTAACCAATAGGTAGGCTCCAATTCAGACCTTGAAGGTTCCAGCACTGGCCTTGCCTCATGGCAGGCTCCAATCCCGGCCTCGGAGGCCTCAGTAGTGGCCTTGCCTCATGGCAGGCTCCGATCCCAGCCTTGCTGGCCCCAGCACTGGCCTTACCCCTCAGCAGGCTCTGATCCCGGCCTCGGAGGCCCCAGCACCGGCCTTGCCTTGTGGCAGGCTCCGATCCTAACCTTGCTGGCCCCGGTACCAGCCTAACCCCTCGGCAGGCTCCGATCCTGGCCTCGGAGGCCCCAGCACCGGCCTTGCCTCATGGCAGGCTCCGATCCCGGCCTCGCTGACCCTGGCACCAAACTAAACCTTGGCAGGATCCGATCGCGGCCTCGGAGGGCCCAGAATAGGCCTTGCCTCATGGCAGGCTCCAGTCCAGGCTTTGCTGTCCCCGTTAACAGCCTCACCCCTCAGCAGGCTCCAATCAGAGCATCCTCTTCTCTCAGCAGGTTGTCCCACTTTCCCGAGGGTGCATGGTGGTGGCATTCTGCCTCTGGGGTTATTTCTTCAAAAGTTCCAGGTGTATTGCATCAGAACTCTGCCTCCCCTGAGTACTGGCCCCTGCCATTGGCGTTGCCTTCACCATTTCAAGTCTTTCCTAAGCTATTTTCCCACATTGCATACTGTCCAGTGTTCCTAAGCATGTGCAACAGTAGCATTCTACCTTTGGGGTAATTTCTTCAGAAGATCAGGGTGGGTTGGATCTGATCTCTGCTTCTCCCAAATACAAGCCTTGACCGCCATCGTGGCCACTGCTGCCCACACTGCCTTCCTCCTAAGTCTCCGCTAAACTCTCTCCTAACAGGTGATGTCCAGGATTCTTAAGGATGTAGAGGAGAAGCTGTCCTCTTTTGTGGGGATTTTTCCCAAAAGTTCCAGTTCAGTTGGATATGTTTTGTCTGCATCTCCAGTATACTGGCTGCCACCGTGGCCATCTTGACTCCACTCCAATATTTTTCTTTTCTTTTTTCTTTTCCTTTTTTTAAATAAGAGAAGACAGTATGTGTGGTTTGAGGAAGTTGTGGCTATTAGGCACTCGGGAGCAATGAATTATTTTTCTTTCCTCATTTTCAAAAGCAGAGTTCAACAGTCTCACCGTGCAGAGCAGATTCTGCTGTTCTAAGCACACCATGGCCTGGTGTAGCACAGCAGAACTGGGTTACCCTGTACCCACAGTTAGGTCCCCTGTTTGGTACCGGGCCTTCTGGAACTTGGGCTCAGCTTCCTGCCTGACACCATGCTTTCTTGAGGGTAGGCTGGGCCGCCTGCCCCCTGCCCAGGGCCCAGGGCCTTGCAGCCGGGACCTCCAGACCTTCCAGGGGGCAGGCAGGCCCCGCTCGACCCCCTCCCGGGGGCCCAGTAACTTGCAGGCCGGACCTCCAGACCTACGGGGGGGGGGGGGGGCAGCGTGCCCTGCTCGACCCCCGCCTGTGGGCCCAGGGCCTTCCAGCCCGCCTGGTCCTTCCGGGGGCAGGTATGCCCTGCTTGACCCCTGCCCAGGAGCCCAGGGCCCTGCGGCCTGGCCTGGTCCTTCCGGGGGTCAGGCGTTCCCCACTTGATCCCCACCCAGGGGGCCCAGGGCCCTGCAGCCTGGCCCAGCCCTTCCAAGGGCCAGGCATGTCCCCTTTACCCCCACCTGGGGACCCAGGGCCCTGAGACCTGGCCCAAACCTTCCCGGGGGCAGGCGTGCCCCTCTTGACACCCGCCTGGGGGCCCAGGGCCCTGCTGCCCGGCCTGGTCATTATCCCTTATTTTAACGTACCATTTATACTTCAACAAAAATGTAAGGTAAGTACAGAGGTTAATGAAATAGGAAATAAAAACAAAACAACAAAAGTAGAAGTTCAATGCTGAACCTTTTTGAAGAAATAAAAAGTATAAGTAATTTTTAATGTTTACAGCAAGACAAATAGAAAATTAGTTAAGCAATGTGTCAGCCTGAATATGCTGTGCATGTCATAATCCTGAGTCTGTGAACATGTTGCCTTACGTGGTGTATTAATGTCCTAGGGCTGCCATAACACACCATCACAGATTGCATGACTTAAAACAACAGAAATCATTGTCTCACAGTACTGGAGGCCAGACATCCAGAGGCAATGTCCTGGAGATCAAAGTTGCCTTTGAAGTCTCCGGGGAGAAATCTGTTCTGACCTCTCTGCAATTTGTGGTTGTCTCCGCTTGTAGATGGTTACATCCTCTCTATATCTCCTCCCATCATCTTCCTTCTCTTCATATGACACCTTTTTTTAATAAGAGCACCAGTCATGTTGGAAGAGAGGTCTGCTCTATTGAGACCCATCTAAACTAATTACATCTGCAACAGCTGTATTTCTAAATGATATCACATTCAAAAGGAGTAGAAATGAGTACCTTGAAATTTGGGGGAACATGAGTTAACAGAATACATTGAGGCAAAGGGGGCTTTGCAAGTGTGATTAACTTGAAGACCTTCAGACTGGGAGGTTATCCTGTCTTGTCCAGGTGGACCCAGATTAATCACAAGGATCCTAAGGAGAGAGACAGTGGAGTTAGAACAACAACAACAACAACAACAACAACAACAACAACAACAACAGCAGCAGCGGCAGCGGCAGCAGCGGGCAGCACCCAGTTTAATGTGGAGAGGAAGACAGCCTCTGAAAGCTGGAAAGGCTAGAACACAGATGATTCCTTGCAGGTACCAGAAGGAAGCTGACCTACTGAAACCCCGAATTTAGCCTAGTGAAAGTGATTTTGGACTTAACAACCTCCGAACGTCTAAGAGAATAAGTTTATATAGTTTTGTGCCACTAAGTTTTTGGCAATTTCTCATGGGACACTAATAAAAACAATAATAATTAAAAGACAAATGCAGGCACATCTGCAGTAGAAATTTAAAATTGATTAAGAAAAAATTATGTACAATTGAAACCAGTAATTTAAAATTCTTAGGGAATGAAATGACTTGATGGAAACAAAATATATATTGATTATGTATTATATGCTATGAAAAGAATATAAAGTAGAGAAACTAAATGGATGTATGTGTGTTAAAATTATTTGTTAACAAGAAATAATCATCCCAGAGAATATGCAATAGAAAAACAAATTTTTAATTTGTACATGTGCCCTACCACAAAATTCAAAACACACATTCTAAGATGTATTTTTAAATAAAATAATCAGGAAATTATTAAGAACTAAACATAGACAAGGGAATTTTGAAAATAAGGAATAAAAACATCCAAAGTAAAAACAGATAAGCATATAAAAGGTAATTTAAAGAAAAGAAAAGACATATAAAATATCAACTTCCACAGCCTTCAGAGAAGATTAAGGTAAAAGAAAATGCTATGTGATTTCTATCAGATAAACAAAATAAAAATCTGATCATATTAAGTGTTGACAAGAATTCAAGGATATTAGGCTGTTATATGTTTCCAGATATAAAAATCAACCACCCGGAAAACAATTTATAAAACCACATAGGAGAACAATTTGTCTAAACTAGTTAAAATATGCACAACTAAAAGTCCAGATATTCCATTTCTTGTTATCTATGTGAAAGAAGTTTAACTATGTGAACAAAGAGGAATTTACAAAAATGCAGCAGTATTTAGGAATAATAAATAAATTTGATGCGTAGTAATATATTACTCTACTATTCACTCACACAATGAAAATACATTGCCATTTCAAAGAATTGGTTTCACACATTTTTAATAGATGAAGCTTAAAAATATGTCAACTATAAAAAGCAGATGTCAGAATATTACATACTACATGGAAATATATACTAGAAATCTCAAAATATAAACACAATAAATATATTATTTAATGATACTTATCTATAAGGGTAAAATCTGAAACACCTTTATGAGTATTTGGAGTCCCTCTGGCTTTCGAAGATTGTTTTACTTTATTTTCTAGTTTGAAAAGTTGAATAAGGAAATTGTAATAATATTTATATCTGATTAAAGTAGATTTCATTACCAGGAGTGGTGGCGCACGCTTGTAATCCCCGCGCTTGGGAGGCAGAGACAGGAGGATCACGCCGGTTCAAAGCCAGCCTTGCTGGCTTAAAAGACAAATAAAATATAAAATAGGTCTGGGAGTGTAGCCCGGAGGTAGAAGGGTTAGATCTACCAAAAAACAAAAAACAAAAAACAAACCAGTAGATTCCATTGAACTGAAGTTTACAAGAATATAATATAATGCAATACAACACAACACAATATAACACCTAGATTGGAATTTGTGGCTAGCACCAGAGCAGAGGCATCTGTGAGGATGTAAGAGGGGGAATAGCTAGGAAGATCTGGGAACCTCAGGAGGAATTCTGTAGTTTCATATGGTATGTGAGTTTAGGGATTTTGTAAAGAAACCCGGGAGAGTCTGAAGACAATTAGAATTACTCAAATAATTCTATGGGTTTCTTTAAGGGGAAAACAAAAATAAATATTTGAAATAATTTATAAATTCTTGTTATATTATTATTGTTTATAGTAAATAAATTTTTGGGATTGGGAGTTTTACATTAATTCCTTCACCAGATCAATTTTCAGCAGAAAGTAGAAAATAATCTTCATTCATCCAATGTTTAAAGATGGAAGTATTTTTGTTTTAGATATTTATATAGTTCACAGTTTTGAGTGTTTTCACAGATGAAATAGCATTTTGGAATATTTTATGTCTTTCTGGAAAGTATAACAATCATTGTAGAATTGCTCCGAACAGTACACATGTACTATATTATAGCAATGGCATGGCTGGACACGAGTGTCCTATAGCTTAACTGCTGACATATTATGAGGCATGGGGTTAGCTGTCATTAGCACATCTTATGCTGCTATGTAGCATAGATACAGAGCAGGAGAGTAAAACATGGTTAATACATTCATAAATTCACTCATATAAAAATGAAAAATCTCATAATTGTTATAGTCTATGTTTTCATAGATGTGATTGTAGTTGGTATTTATTATAGCTACCTATTCTTCTACCCAGTTCATAATTTTTTTCCTTCTCTTTTGGTGATGCTGGAAATTGAACCCAGGGGAGTTCTACCTTTGAGGTATATTACAGCCTTATTTTATTTTTTATTTTGAAACAGGATCTTGCTAAGTTACAGTCAGGAGCAAATCTATATGGAATGCCATAAAATGGAATAGGGAATGCTGTAAGTGCACCAGTCTGGTTTTGGCAGGAGAATTATAGGAAAGAAAATTCACATTAGAGTACCTACTTATGTAAACAACCACCACCACCACCACCACCACCACCACCACCACCACCACCACCACCACAACAACAACAACAACAACAAAATTTCATAACAGCCAAGTAAAGTTCAAAAACTATGTTCTGAGAAACAACATCATGAATAATGCCTGACTCCTCCTTAGAAGCTGTCGAAGTCAACAAGAAAAAAATCATTTAAAAAGTGAGTAAAGGGAAATAATTTACAATTTCAATCTATCTTTCTATGAAAATAAAATATATTTTTAATTCTTTGTTAAACAATACTCTTAAGCCATTATACAGAGGCACTGGCCTGTAGTTCCAGTGACTTGGAAGGCTGAAAGAGAAAGACTGCAAGTTCAAGACCAGCCTGGTTAACTTACCAAGACTCTATCTCAAAGAAAAAAAAAAAATCACTCTTAAGGTGAAAAGCCCATTTCCCTCCTACCCTTGCTTGGCTTCCTGATTGATCTTGATATGTTTAAGTACATCATGTGCTTTAAAGAGTTTCCCTTATCCTCCCCCTTATCCCCTCAGATGTCACCTTAATTGCTCCTCTCTAGGGTCCCTTCTTTATCTAGAGTTCCTGCTGTTACCCATTTCTCCCTAACATTGTTGGACCAAGATGGTCCTTCTCTTCTCTCTTATATTTTAGGTATAGGAAGTCATGGCTATAAATATCTCTATATATTGTCCCAATCATATATTAAACTAAAATCTGATGTCCAGGATTTCTCAGAGGAATACCTGTCCTATTTGGCTGCTGCTAGCTATTGTTGCTGTGGCCATGGTCGCCACTGTGACCACGGCCCTATGTTTTTCTTTATGCATCACTATAAATTGTATTGTATTAGCCAGGCATGGTGGCACACGCTTGTAATCCCCGAGCTTGGGAGGCAGAGACAGGAGGATCGCACAGGTTCAAAGCCAGCCTTGGTGGCTTAAGAGAACCTGTTTCCAAATAAAAAACATAAAATAGGTCTGGGAGTGTAGCCCAGAGGTAGAAGGGTTTCCAGGAACCCCAGTGCCACCAAAATAAATAAATAAATAAATAAATAAATAAATAAATAAATAAATAAATAAAATTGTATTTTATTATATAAATAATACAGTATTTTGAGCAAAGAGTTCTATATTATAATTCTTAGAGGTATTCTTCCTGATTTTTGAACAAGGGACCCCAAATTTTCAATTTGTACTTTATTTCACAAATTTTGTAGTCTGGTTGGGAATCTTGAACCCATAAGCTAAATTGGAAAGAAATCAGAAGACAATCAGAATGTTGTAAAAAGTGTTTCTTGCTTTGCATATTAGAAAACCAACTACTACTTTGGGTTCTGCAAGTTGCTGAGGTGTGTGTGTGTGTGTGTGTGTGTGTGTGTGTGTGTGTTCCTTCAGGAAAGAATGTTATAAATAACAAAAGCAGATCTTCAGAAAGGAGCATCCTGCAAAGTCCAGTTTAATCCATGTTAGTATGGATTTAGTGTCCCTTGATGCACTTTCAACCAGGAATCCTATCGGAGTAATCAAAACCCAGATAGGAACTCAGCCCAAGCACCCCATCTTTGCTTGTGAAGAGACCGAAGGTGGCGCAGATCACCTCAGAGCTTCATCGCTGTGGACATGAAGATGTCCTTGGAGTCCCATGGTGCAAGATGATTTCTCTCCACCCTCACCCCGCTCTAACTCTCACACTCCCAGTCCTCTATAAAATTTTCTGATATATTATACAAAAGAATTCCAAAACGGAAATAACCATCAAAAATTCTTTTGTCCAACTTCATTTTATAAAGAAAGTATGTGCAAGATGCCAGTAAAAAACAATTAAAGAAATTTGAAGGAAAAGAAAGAACCTGCTTTCCCTCACTTCCTTCTAGCATCCCAGCTCCCGCCTGCTCCTCGGGGGCAGATTGCTGAGCAAAGAGCAACTGCTTCTCAGCACAGGCACCCGGGGCTCTGCAGCGTGGTCAGGGAATCCTTGGTCTAGTCAGCCTGTTCCAGAGCAGTTGCAACTGGTGTAAATGCCTGACACTCTGGCAGGTGAGGAGACGCAGGTTGAGCCACTGTTGTTCTACCAGCACATCCTTCCTGCCCCGCTGGCTGCTGCGGAGTGAGTCAACCTAAAGTGAGGGACTGGCCTCCATTCCTATGGTCTCTCAGGGCTTTCCAAAGAGTAGGAGAACCCATTCTGCATCCCAGTGGACATGCTTTGAAGGAAGAATACACACCTGGCAACCATCACTCATACAAAAATACTGAAACTGAGACTGTCCACCTGCAAGTGGACAAGTCCATGGAGGATCACGCAGGTTCGAAGCCAGCCTCGGTGGCTTAAGAGACCCTGTTTCCAAATTTAAAAAAATATAGAAAAATAGGCCTGGGAGTGTTGCCCGGTGGTAGAAGGAGTTCCAGGAACCCCAGTACCACCACCACCAAAAAAAAAAAAAAATTATATATATATATGGTTAAGATATAGGACTGAGGGTGTAGCTGGAAGGTAGAATGCTCCAAGGTCCATCCCTCATACTGCAAAAAAGAAAAAATATCCCCCAAATACACCCAACACAACTTAGTCTCATAAAAAACAGGAATGAATTTCTCTTAATTCCAATATCGAGACACCATCACAAACCTGTGAATACATCAGAGTCTCACCATCCAATTTAACACAACCCCCAAACTATAAGTTCATTACACACTACAACGACCCCACCCCTGAGGACATACAATAAATCTCTGAATTCCCACCTTGCAAAGAAGGCAAATAAGAACAACAACATATTTCATTGGGAAATGACTAACCCACAACTCCCGTGCCCCCAATCAAAATCCCCACTTTCCGGCGTCCACGAAGGCCCACCTCAGAATTGCACACACAGAGAGCCCGCAGTAAGCTTTTCTCCCGGGACACCCAGGTCTCCACCAATCTTTATTGGAAGCTCCTTTGAGTCAGCGGGCGCCGCCCGTGCACAGCGGCCTCTCCCTGGTCCTGGCCCCAGCTGACAAGCCAGGCTGCAAGGGCCCAGCCAGGCTCAGGGCCTCCACCCAGTGGCCATTACCTCTGCGCCCAGGCACCGGCTCCCGAGGCCGTTGGTACCAGCCCTGTGCTCACGAGCCTGCACAACGCCCACGCGAAGCCGCAGTGGATGCTGGGAGCTGTTAAAGCGGGCGTGCGCATGCCCCAGGGTGAGCCGTAGGAACGGTGCGTGCATGCGACAGGGTGACATCGGTGGGCATCCTAAGCATGCGCGAGGGAAAGCCTAGCCCGGGAGATCCTGCAAGACTGGCTGTAATCGCCAGGCCTTATGATTGAGGCAGCACATTTTCATGGAGCGTCTGTGGCTGCCTGTCTTAAAACACATAATTACAAATAAGCCATCCATACATTCCATACCCCTCTCAATGAAACGCGTCGCACAGGTCCATCCTGAGCCGAGTGCTTTATTTAATTTTGTACTGGAGATTGAATCCCGGAGCATTCTACCACCGAGCTACACCCCAGCCCTGTTTTTTAATTCTTTATTTTGAAACAGGATCTCTATAAGTTGCAGAGGGCCTAAGTAGCTGAGGCTGGCCACAAACCTGCAATCCTCTTGTTTCAGTTTCCCAAGTACTGCGAATACAAGCATGTGCCACCATGCCCAGAAAGCCCAGTGCTTTTTATCCACTTTAGACTGTGTTTTGATTCTTGCTCACTCCTTAAAAAAAAAAAAAATGTCCTTTAAAGATTCCTAGTCCTTCTGAAGGTTCCATTAAAGGACAGTTCTGGAAAGAATTTCAGGTCTGGGAAACACTCTAAAGACGTGATTTGTTCCTATGCCAACGGCTGTGTTTTTTAGTCAGACTATCATGCTGAAGAATGAAGACTGCACCATGGACATTTACTGGCAACACAAGGATTGCTTTGGAAAACACCATGCACCCAGCATGCAAATACCCAGCTCTCCTGGGATGTATGATCCTCCTTCAAACACCATCCTCGAGTCTCCCTGAGAAGCCCTGTATTCATCTGAATATGTGTAGCAAATTTCTCTCATAAGCTGCAACCATGACTGGAATTAGTTAAGTGCCCACCTCTACAAGAGCAGCAGGGTAGAATGAGTGGACTCAAGTAAGGTTAATCAAGGAAGAATGGAAGGAAGATGACTTCCTTGTGCGATGAAACTGAGAAACCTTTAAAATGGTCTAGAGGCACACACCAACTATGTTGCCAGTGTATTCTGAGAGGGGAGTTGAAGTTCTTGCCTAACTGCCAGAGCTCTCATTGGAATGTTCCCTCTCCCACTCGGCCATGCTGCCCAGCCCCTCCCCCACCATAGAATGTCTGGGCCCTACATTCTGTTCCTATTTAAATTCAAACTTTACCTGCCCAGCTCTAGTTGGACCTCGAGCATCGGCTGGAGCCAGCTCAAGCTCTGGGTCCTGCAGTTGACTCTTCTGACTGTGGAGGACATCAGTGTCAAAGTCAGTGTTAAAGCGTGTGGGGATGATTTTAGAAGCAGGTAAGCCTGGAGGGTCAGGGGATTGTTATCTGTATACCTGCCACTCCTTAAATCTTTGAGAATTTGAATTTGGCACTTACCCTGGGGACAACTGACTAAGCTGACCTAGAGGAAGGAGAGAGGGATGTGTTTCCCCAAGGGTAGCTCACTTAGAGATATGGGGGAATCCTCCAGCAGGATGTACTACTTATGAGAAGGAGAGGGATTCTTTGAGGTAGATCAAGATGCCTTGGTGGAAATACAGTGGGTCAGGAAAAAGACAGGATTCAGGTGACTTTAGTCTTCCTAGATAGAGACAGGTCACCTCAACAGGTTTAGAGGTAGTGGCGGGAGTGTGTCACAGTGTGACCTGGAGGGGGTTCAGTGGGAAAGCTTGAGCCCCAGGTCCTTTCTCAAGACACCTAGAACTCCCCGTGATATCTTTCTAAGGGGCTTGAGAATAGTATCCTAGCTCTTACGGGACACTGGTGAGAAATGCTGTTAGCCAGGACATTGCTTGATGAGGTTCTCTCTTACGACACTGGTGATGAAACCTCTCTGTGAGGGCTCTCCAACTGCCATAGCCCAGACCCCCTTGGCCTCTTCCTTCTCAGAAGGAAGCTTCTTCTTCAGCCTAGGCAACTGATGTCTTTGATTTCACTGGTGCAGGGCAGCTGGGAGACCTCAACCAACATAGTGCTGGGGCCTCCCTGAATTGCTGGATTGTTGTCGCCCTACGGACACAGGGCTTCAGAGGTTCTCAATCTTTCCACTCTACTGTGTATGTTCAACCTTCCTTGTACAATTGACAGGAAGACTTTGCTCATCTTCCTTGTCTGCTACTTTGTGATCAGGGAACAGATGTGGGTACACCTAGCTTTCTGGAAGCAGGTTCTATGACTGCTGGAACCTTCCAGGGGAAAGAGACCAGCATAGAATCAGGAAGATCCCTGTAATTGCGACTGTTATGAGAAGTCACATTAGGGCCTCTTGTAAGGGGAATGCTTTATGGCCCTTGCTCTCATCCACTGGTCTGCATCAAGGCTTAATGGATAGGCAGGTGTCCTTGTCCCACCTGGTAGCTGGCTCCAGCCTGGTTTCTGTGAGCCTTTCCTGTTCATTATTGGAAGCTAAAAAAGAAAACAAAACAGAAAGGATGGGTGAACAAACAGGTCTTGATTGGATCCATTTCCCACAATGAATTCTGACATGACTAGTGGTTGTTAATACCTCTGGTGACCATCCCTGACAAACCCATGGCACCCCCCCCCCACACACACACACACCTTTACCATCCTAGGCGGCAGCTGCTGCACTGCAAGGACCTGATCTCAGGGACCCAATGTCTAGCCCACTCACCTCTTTCCTGGAAACAGACCTCCCCATGTATGGCAAGCCCCACTGCTGGGGACAGGGTGGCCAGAAATGTACCCACCTTGATCTTTGCTGTGGAAGGAGCCAGGAGAAGCATCCACCTTCATTACTGATTTCCCTTCAGGGTTCCTCATGCAATGTCTAAGGAGCGATTCCACTGATGTGCCTTTGTTTCTACGTGATAGGTTGGGGGAAGAGAGATGACTATTAGGAGCATCAGCAAAACAGACACTAAGGGAGTGAGGGCGCATCACCCTTTGAACCTGTGGCCAACCTATAGGCTCATAGAGTGCCGGGGCCAGGCCGAGACAAGGTCCCTTTCCCACAGGTGGGATGCCTAGATGGCATCACTGAGCAGAGTCCACAGATCCATTTCTAGGGAGATGCCTGGGCAGGAGGCTCCAAAGCCCGCAGCGGGTCTCAAGAGGAGGGAAGGCCTAGGTGCTGCTCCTGGCAGACAGTGGTCTGGAAGTCTGAGTGGACTTGGAACCAGGTGTTTGCCGGGATACTTCTGAACAGTTGGAAAACAGCATGAAATCCAATCAGAAACACAAACTGCCCGATGCCCCTGCCCCAGTGGCCTGAACTGCTGAGCTTCCTCTCTCACTCCCAGTGACCGAGGGGCTGTGCGTTGCTCTCCAGCTTCCACTTCTCCTCCTCAGCTCAACCCTTTCCTCTGTCTCCACAGCATCTACAGCTCTGGGACAGAACATGGTCCTGAACCCTGCGGCCTCCATGTCTCCATTCGCTGGCCTGCCCCTCGTGCCAGCTCTCCCTGTCCCAGCAGTCCAGTGGTCCTGGAAGCAGCCCCCAGGCCCCTTCATGCCTGCATCGAGCTCTCAGGGGAGCACACAGCTGCAGCCTGCCCATCCCACGACACCTTCTGTCGCGGGAGCTGGTGGCCATGGGCCAGGTGGGCCTGGGTCTTTCAACCTCATCTTCCAAGTTGGGACAGAAGTGCGGCCAGCAGGGCCTCCAAATACTCAGAATGTTGTCCTCACTCAGGCCCCGGCCAGTTGGAGTGCCCTCAATGGGACTGTGGTGCAACCCGCTCCCATCCTCATGGTGATTCCTGCCCCAGTGACCATTGTGCCTGCCTCGGACAGCGCCAAGCCCCAGCCCTCAGTGGGTAGCTCGACCCTGGGCCTCGCCCCTCAGGGCCCACCACCGTTAGCCACCCTGGCCCCCATTGCATCTCCTATGACCGGCGAGCCATGGCCACACCAGGCAGGTGGAGAGGGCAGCCTGGCCAGCTCCCAGGACGGGGCCTCCACGGATGGCTCCTGCAGACAGTACAGTGTCTACGAGAACTTTCTACACTGGCAGCACATCAAGACCCTTGTGTGCAGGAACCTCCCCGGGACGCCTGATGTGAAGGCACTCTCCTGCTTCCTCATGTGAGTGCCCCCATGGCCTGGGGCTCACCCTGAAGTTCTGCCCGAGTGGACATGTGGGCTGGGGGCCTGGGCTGGAGAGTGCCAAGGATGGCCGGTCAGGAGGGGAAGGGCAAGCTGAGTGCCGCGTGCCAGTACCATGCCTCTAGGGCCAGGCAGGAAGTGTGCCTTCTCCCGCTGGTCCTCAGCCCCGGGAGTGCAGCCATTGTTCCTCAGCTGTCATCACCACCATTCAGAGGACTTAGTCAGAGAAGACACCTAGTGCAGTGGGGGCCCAGAACTGAGTCCTGACTCCGTAGCTGGTCCCTTCCCTAGTATTTCAACTTCAACAGGGACCTGATGGTTGGTGCCCAGAGGACAGCACAGCCAGGGGAAAAAAGAAGTGCTGGGCTGACAGATGACATAAAGACGCCCACTGAGTTATTCTGGAGAACCCCCTCTCCATGGCACCCTGGGGTACACAGGCTCCACTTAGATCTGAGGTGGTTTATGTCCTCTTCCAGGACTTTGACCTGCTCTTTGGCCTTTCTGTGCACTTCTATATTCCATACGGAGCACCTGTGCTGGGTGGTTCAACCACAGACACACGTTTCGCACATTTCTGGGGTTGGTGTCTAGTGAAGCTCCTCCTCCTGGCTTGAGAAGACGTATGCCCCACTCGTCCGCACTGGCGGAACTGAGTGTGTTTTGGTCCTCTTCCTCTGCATGCACCACTGACATCTTGAGACCCTGCCCTCAAGACCTTACCTGCCCCTACACCCACCCAAGTCCCCATCTGCAAACATCTTCCCTATATGTGCACATACGAGGTAGGGCTTCAGCACAACTGTGGAGGACACACCACATGTCTACCACACACAGCAACGCAGGACTCAGAGCCACCTGAGAGAGGCCAACGCAGCCCTAACTGGTAGGGGAGGCCTGTGGGAGGCCGAGAACATACCTTGTAGGGGCAGCTGTCCAGGCAGTAACACGGAGGCATGCGGCTGTGCTGACCTGGGGCCCCTGGGCTGGAGGGCGGGCTGGGGGACCGTGGCTGACCCTGAGCAATTGCAGCCCCGTGCTCTGGACCCTGTCGCGACGGGAGCCCACCATGTCTCTGGAGGACGGGCTGTGTAGGGGCCTGCAGGAATGGCAGCGAACGAGCAACTTTGACAAGATCATCTTCCACAAGATGGCGGAGAAGTGAGTCAGAGCCCCTGGCCGCCCAGAGCTGGGGTGCGAGGACTGCACAGGGGCATGGTGCGGCTGGTAACAAGCCCTGTTGGGAGAGTCCACTCCTACAGGCCCGAGCCTGCATGCCCTGCTGCCCAGGCACTGTCTCCCTCCCTGGAGGGCTGGGGTTCCAAGTTTGGGCCCGTGATGCTCCAGGCTCCCTAGTCTTGGGTCCACACTGGCTTTGAGGCTCCGGGTCAGGGTGGGAGGCCTAACACAGCCAGCCAACGTGGTCTCCTGTGCAGCGGGGCTGCACATATGGGACACTCCACTAGTACATGCCACGCACCGGACAAGGCCTGTTGCCCTTTACAGGGTGGGCCGCCCCTGCTCATCGAGGACACCACAGTTACAGTCTTGCATCCAACAGAGGGTGGGCGTGGGGATAGCATGGTGGGCAAAGCCTACCTCCAGACACCCTGAGGACAAGTCTCTTCCTATGACCTTTGCTCCTTCCTGTCATCCCTGTCACTCAAATGAGCAAACAACAACAACAACTGCACAATCCCTGCCTTCTTGTAATAATCCCAGTCCTCTCTGTTTAGCTTCCACTCTGTGTGACCTCCTCTTGGCCCTTGGCTCCCAGATAATACCTCCAGGGCTCATGGGACAGCCTCGGCATTCCCGAGGTGACAGGACCCTGGTATTCTAGGCCACCAATCACCTCCCTCATGAGTTGACTGGTGTCTTCTTTTCTGTTTGATTCTGGGCAAGGACAGGAGAGTCCTGGAGGAGGGATCCCGCAGGGGACCTGATGAGTTGGCTAGGCCGGCCAGTTTCCCTTGGGTGCTAGGTGACATGGTGGAACTCCAGGAGCTGTGTTCTGCTCGGGCTACAGCTCCTTCCTGGGGCTGCCACAGCATGCACATGCACTGCTCCTACCCCTGCGCTGGGATCCTGCCTCCTCTGGGGATGTGGCTGGCACCCCTGCTGTCGCTTACCTGAATCCTAACCACCTATCATCTCTGTCACCCAGGTTCACGGAATTTGAGGCTGCAGAGGAGATGGAGAATCCCCGGCTGCAGCCTCCTGCAGCCCCTCCTGCAGAATCCCAGGGCCGGCCTCCTGCAGCCCCACCCAGGCAGGACCCCCCGAAGCCCTCAGCTCCCAAGGTGGCCCAGCAGCCAGGTGAGGCTTTCCACATTCCCATAAGCACTCATGAGAGAAGTCAGGGCTCAGGAAGAACTCTGCCCCCAGGAGCACTTTTCCTTCAAGATGGGGCCCTTGTGGTTGCAAGCAGAGCGCACCCCTAGGCTGGGCTCCCTGCTGCCCTTGCTCCTGGACTGCTTGGCTGGCTATTGACCTTGCCAAGTTCAGAGCTCTCTCTCCCTGCACTGTCCACTGGACTCAGTGGCTCCAAATGTCCTCCCACGTGACCATTGTCTTAATGCCCCACCTCATGCACAGCATCCTCTATGGGTCCTGAGGTCAGGATGCCCTGGCTCACCCTGGGCCAGATTAGGTCTTCTGCCTGCCCTGCAGCAAGTGTTTGGGGTGATGCTGGAGCCCTGTGCACACACCACCCTCCTCTTCCTCCCTGTCCTAGTGTGTGTCTCCAGGAAGACTGGTCCCAAGTCCCGGGCTGACCGCCCCCTGGCACCCAAGCGCCAGCTGCCAGCACAGACCAAGGCACCGCAGGAGATCCCTCCTGAAGCCGTGCAGGAAAATATCAACATCATGGAGCACCTGAGTGGGCCTTGTTCCTCAGCCTCAGAGGAGTCTGACACAGCCTGTGAGGAGGACCAAATGCAGCAACTGCCCGAAGGATACAGCGCCAGCTCTAACCCGAACATCATGAGCTACATTGACAAGCTGTGCGCCCAGAAGGACTTTGTCACCAGGGTAGGCTGGACCTGGATCCCTGATATCTGGAGGATTTTGGGAATGGTACCCCGGCCCTTGGAATTAAGCTGGGTCCCTAGTACTAAGTATAGTGAGCATGTGTATGTGTGTGCGTGTGCATGTGTGTAGCTAGTGGTCATGATGACTTAGAAGCCCCCACCCCCCGTAGTACCAGGCTCATTGCTTCCTGTTCTTCCTGGAAGTCTCCTTGGCCTTGGGGTTGCTCCAGGCCACGTATAGCCATGCTTTATCCTTCTTTTCCCAGGTGGAGGCCATCATTCACCCCCAATTCCTGGCAGATTTGCTTTCCTCAGAAGCAGACGTGGATATCTTGGCCTTAACCAAAGAGTTGGAGGAGGAAGAAGAACTGACTTCTGACCAGGTAGGCGCTGGGGCGAGGGTCAATAGGCACACAAGTATCCAGGGGAATACCTGTAAACAAGAAATGAAAGGTAACAGGTAGATCAGGGCATGGTCACCAGTAACGTTAGCAGAGGGGACGAAACCTGGTAGAAAGGAGAGAGGGACACCAGGTGGGACAAGGGAGATGGACCACAAGGAACCAGGGCACAGGGACACCAGCTATACTGGCAAGCAAAGGTTCCTAAGGCAGAAAAGGAAAAAAGGGATACCAGATTAACAGAGGACTGGAGAGCCCGGATAGACTAGGGCAAGAGTGTCACCAGGTACACCTGGGGACGTGAAACACCAGGTAGAACTAGGAGCATAAGACACCAGAAAGACAAAGCTGAGAGGGACCTCACCCTCTAGAAGCAAACTCCAGACAGACAGGGGAGGGAGGATATGCAGTAGACCTGAGTGGAGGAGACCCTACTCTCAAGCTTTGGTCAACCTGGCTATCCCTGTCCTGCTGGAGATTCATGGTTTCCTGAGCATGGCTGCCCCTGGATGGAGTGTTGTGGGGATGGACAAGATGGCAGGAGACAGGAGATCCAGGGAGGGCTGAGGCTGCAGGGCTGAAAGAAGGCCCACCACGTGAGCGGGCATAGACCAAGTCCTTCTCTTAGACCTAGACAGGTGATGCTCAGATCCTCCCTCCTGTCCCAAGCCCCTGGGATCCCAGTCTCTTTGCCCTCCCCCTGCCTGGTGCAGAGTCGGCAAGTCATATTTCCTCCTGCAGCTGGTGGAAAAGCGTCTCCAGTCCTCCAAGAAGAAAGGAGATGTGCGGGGCCAATGGAGTCGCACTGTGCCTGCACTGGACTCAAGAGCTTCCAAGTCTGCGGCCTGTCGAGGTGCAGAGCGAGATGGCCGTGTTGTGCGAGGGTTTAGCACCGAGGCCGGACCCCCACGGATCACCTCCCAGGAACTTGGGAGACACAGGGTCACAGATGCAGATTTGCCTAAGGGTGCTGCCGCAGGCTCCCTTGGTGCTGCCGGGCCCCCCACTGAGGACTGCTCAGCCACCTGCATGAGCCTCAGGCCAAGAGGTGCTGGAGGTCAAGTGCCCCAGCAGGGAAGGAGCCTCCTCCCCACCCTACGTCCAGCCACCTACTCCAAGACGCAAGCTCTCATGGGAGGTGCATCTCGGCTGGCAAAGGCCCCCTGCTCTGGGCCTTCACTGGAGGGGTCTGGACAGCAAGATGAGTCTCTGGGCCTGGCTCGAGGCTCACAGCCTCAGAAGAGGAAGTGTGAGTCATCAGGGCCCCCGAAGAGGAAGAAGAAGAGGCATTGAGGCCCCTGGTGTCAGTGGCTGGCCCCCAGGGTGCTCACCACTCAGGTTGGGCCTTGGCGTGGGTTCAGCCTCATTGCATCCTGAAACCCAATGAATTGAAGGCTCCTCACACTGTGGGGATCCCGCTGGTCCTCAGCATGGGGAGGCAGGGGAGGGTATTGGGAGGGTTGGGGTAGGCAAAGGGTGGGCAGAGGGTGGGCGGGGAATGAGAAAGTTTGGGAGAGTGGGTGTGAGTGGGAAACTGAACCCTGGGGTATTATAATCTGTATAAGTAAAGTTAGTGTGGTTAGCGAATGTGCTGACTCTTGTCTTGGTATCTGTGCTGCTCCTTGGGGTGAGGACTGGGAGGACTGTAGGATCCTTGATTCCAGCTTCTAGGGTGCACAGGCACACTCGGTGTCTGGATGATGCCTTTAGGTTTAGACTGGTCATTCCACTGTTCCTGAGAGAGAAAGATCAAAACTCCCTGAAATTCCATTCATGACCCCACTCACAAGTTCCTGCTTCGTGTAGAGAAACTTCACATCCCTTCATTATCTGTGTCTCTTGGACATCTTTGTGTTACCAATTGTCTGAGAATCTTAGGCTCAATTTGGAAAGCATTCCCAGACAGGCCAGTCCTGCCCCTTGGTGTTAGCATCTTCGTCTTGGAGGCAATTGGATTTCAGTTGTATCAAGAGGCAAGTTGCGGTCTGACGCAACTCGCGTGGCTGGTCTTCCCATTGTGCACCCAGATGCAGGAGCCAGTATCTACCAATAGTTCTTTGAAAACATGATAGAAACCCTTCAACACATGTTTTCATACTTGACACAAATATACCCTTAACCTTTTAAATTCAGTTAACAAGAAGAAGATATAGTCAGGCAAACTGACCTCTTTATTTGCCATTTCTTTGTTTGAATTTGATTTACTATTTGTTAACATAGTAAAAATACATAGTCATAGTAAAAATGTTCTTTAGTATTTATTATAAGGTAGTTTGCTAACCTTTGATTTTCTCTTTAAGAATAAGTTTAGGTTGCTGGGTGTGGTGGTGCACGCTTGTAATCCCTGTGCTTGGGAGGCGGAGACAGGAGGATCGCACAGGCTCGAAGCCATCCACGTGCGCTGGCTTAGGAGATCCTGTTGCCAAATAAAAATATAAAAATAGGTCTGAGAGTGTAGCCCGGAGGTAGAAGGGCTTCCAGGAACCCTAGTATTACAAAAAAACAAAAAAACAAAAACGGTCAACTTCATTTTTTAAGGACATTTTTTCTAGACAGAATTCTTGTCTGACACATTTTCTTCTCAGCCCATTGAATATATCATCTTATAGTTGTCTTACCCCTGTTTTTTTTTGTTTATTTTTGGCACTGTGGTTTGAACCCAAGGACATTCTACCTCCAAAGTACATCTCTAGCCCTATTTTATTTTTTACTTTTGAAATAGTGTCTCATTAAGGTGCCGAGGGCCCCAGTAAGTTGCTGAGGCTGGCCACCAAACTATAATGATCTTCCTGTCTCAGCCTCCCTATGTGCCACCATTCTGGGTTCCTTCCTAATTTTTTTATGATAAGGAGCAGCTATTAATTGGAGAATTTCTTATGTAATGATTTTTTTCTCTCCTCGTTTAAAAATTTTTTATTGGTGAATTGTAGTCATACATCTTAATAAAGTACAAGATAGTGGAGACATCCATGCACACATCACCCAATTAACCTTTACCCAATTCCCATCCCATTTCCTACCTCACCCTCCTTCTCATGTTTGGCTTAATGATTGATTTTGATATGTTTGTTAATGTACATCAAAAAACATTAGAAAAATTCCCTCCTACCATCCTCTTAGTTAGGGTGAGAAAGTGGGATTTGATTTGGTTAACCAGCTTTGCCAATACCATTTGTTGAACAGGCTATCATTTTCCAGTGTATGTTTTTGGTCCCTTTGTCAAAAAATAATTGACTGTGAGTGTGTGGATTTGTCTCTGAGTCTCCTATTCTGCTCCACTGGTCTATGTATCTGTTTTTGTGCCAGTACCTTGCTGTATTTACTGTGGCTTTGTAGTATACTTTAAAGTTAGGAATTGTGATTCCTCCTACAAGTTTTTTGTTGCTGAGAATGACTTTGGATATTCTGGGATTTTTGTTGTTCCAAATGAATTTAAAGATTTATTTTTCCATGTCTATGAGGAATGACTTTGGTAATTTAATGGGTATTGCGTTGAATCTGTAGATCACTTTTGAAACTACAGTAATTTTGATGATATTTATTCTGCCTATCCATGAACATGGAAGATCTTTCCATCTTCTAAGGTCTTTTGTGATTTCTTCTTGAAGTTTAATAATTTTCTTTATAGAGTTCTTTTACTTTCTTGTCTAAGTTTATTCCTATGTATTTTATTTTATTTTTTTTTTGTGGGATAATCTGGGTGGAAGTGTTTTCTGAATTTCTTTTTCAGTGGATTTATGGTTAGTATATAGAAAGTTTCCAATCTTTAAAGATTGATTTTGTATGCAGGCACTTGGCTGAATTTGTTGATCAGTTCTATAAGGCTTTTTGTCGAGTTTGTTAGGTCTTGTAATAGTAGCATATCATCTACAAATAGTGAAAGTTTGAGTTCTTCTTTTCCTATTTGTACTACTTTGATTTCCTTTTCTTGCCTTATTGCTCTGGCTAGAGCCTCAAGTATTACATTGAAAAGAAGTGGTGATAACAGACATCCTTGTCTTGTTCCTTGTTTCTCTCCTCTCTCTCTTCTTCCTCTCTCTCTTCTTCCTCCTCCTTCTCTCTCTCTCTCTCTCTCTCTCTCTCTCTCTCTCTCTCTCTCTCTCTCTCTCTTCTCTCTCTGTAGAACCCAGAGGCTTTCTACCTCTAGGCTATACTCCCAGACCTATATTTTATATTTTATTTGGAAACAGGTTTTCACTAAGTTGCTGAGAGCCTCACTAAGTAGCGGAGGCTGGCTTTGAACCTGTGCGATCCTTCTGTCTCATCTTCCCAAGTGTGGTGTTTACAAGCATGTACCACCATGCCCAGCTGAGTCCCATTACTATTTTGCAAAATAGTGGTGTTACTAGGGTAGAACCCAGTGGCTTTCTTCCTCCGGGCTACACTCCCAGCTCTATTTTATATTTTATTTGGAAACAGGGTCTCACTAAGTTGCTGAGAGCCTCACTAAGTAGCTGAGGCTGGCTTCGAATCAGCACTATCCTCCTGTCTCCGCCTCCCAAGCACAGGGATTACAAGCATACGCCACCATGCCTGGCTCTTTTTTGTGTGAAAAAAATCACAATATAAGAAATGTTTATTAGGCAGGCATGGGGGTACACATCTGTAATCATAGTACTTGGGAGGGAGGATCACAGATTTGAGGCCAGACAGAGCAACTTAGTGAGACCCCATTTCAAAATACAAAATTTAAAGGGGTATACCGCAAAGGTAGAAGGCCCAGAGGTTCAAAACCTGGTACTGATCTCCCCCAAAGGAAAAGAAATCTTTATTAACATATAAACACAGTTAGGATGGGTAAAGTTTAAAAATAAGGTTTTAACCCTAGAAGAATGTCAGAGAGGGAAGCGCGCTGCCCATGACCCCACGTCACAACTACAAGCTCTGAGGGATTCACTGGGCAGGGCTGCACACACCATGATCTTGTGAAATTCTGAACCCTTACAGTTTCAGACAGTGTTTTCTGAAAAAAGAGTTCCCTTTTCTTCCTTTCCATCTACCTCTCTAGTGTTTATAAAAAGTTTATCCTTAAAAAGTAAAGCTCATCATTTTGTAAAATTTCTCAGCCAAGAGCTTTTAAAAGAAGATTTGCAAAGAAGATTACAAAAATTTAAAGATTACAAAATAGGAGTATCAGGATTAGCTCTTCTATAAAGGTTTTACAAAATTCACTTGGGAAATCATCTGGTCCTGGTCTTTTCTTTGATGGTAGGCTGTTTATTGCTATATCAATCTCTTTGATTGCTACTGGATGGTTTAAAATTTCTATATCTTCTTAATTCTGTTTAGAAAGGTTGTATTTATCTAGAAAGTTGTCAACTTCTTCCAGATTTTCTGTTTTGTTGGAGTATCAATTTTCAAAGTAGTTTCTGAAAAGCCTCTGGATTTCTACACTGTCGGTTGGTGGTAATATCTCCTTTTTCGTATCTTTGCTTTGCAATCCGGGTTGATCCTCTCTCTCTTTCTTTTTTTTTTTTTTTTTTTTTTGGTTAAGTTGTCTATTGGTTTAATCTATCTTTTTAATTTTTTTTTGAGAAAGCAGGTTTTAGTTTTGTTGATATTCTGAATTTTTTTATTCTCTACTTTTTTATTTCTGCTCTGATTTTTAATAATTTCCTGCCTTCTACTGGCTTTTGTGTTAGACTGTTCCTCTTTTTCAAGGGCTTTGGGGTATGTCATAGGTTATTTGGTGATTTTCCGTTTTTCTTATGTGAGCACTCAATGCTATAAATGTTCCTCTTAAGACTGCCTTCAAAGTGTACCACAGGTTTTGATGTATCTCTATTTTCATTTGTTTCTAGAAATTTCTTGATTTCACTCCTTATTTCTTCTATGACCCATTCTTCATTCAGCAGTGTGTTGTTCAGCCTCCACGTTTATGTGGTTTCTCTGGGTCATATAGGTGACTTCTAGTTTTATTCCATTTGGTCTGAAAAGACATAGGGAAGTATGTCACATTTTTTGAATTTCCTAGTTTTTGTGTCCCAGGATGTGATCTATTTTGAAGCAGGTTCCGTGAGCAGCTGAGAAAAATGTGAACTCTGCTGTAGTTGGGTGGAATATTCCATATGTATCTAATAGGTCCATTTAGTTGATGGTGTTTTTTAGGTCTGAGGCATCTTTACTGACCTTTTGTCTAGAAGATCAGGCTAACAGTGTGAGAGGGGTGTTGAAGTTTGCCAGCAGTCAGACCTAGGGAGTTCATCATGGCTACGCAAGTCCCTGGGGGCACCACGCTGAGCTTCTCTCATGGAGATGGCAGCTTACATTGTTGCTGAGTGCCAGTCTCAATCTCTGGAGGGCATGGTGAGCTCCACCGTAGTCAGTGTTTGCACAGGAGGAACTGATGCCTTAACTCAGATGATCTGCAGCTGCCTGCTTCACATTCTTGGTTCGTTTCCTATTTGTCTCTGAAGGTGGTGCAGTGAGGCAGATGGTGTTTCTGTTGAGGCCACGAGGCAGGTGGTTTCTTTTCTGCTCTCTGAGTGCTTCTTTTCCTTCTAGCTTTTATGTATTGTGTTATTTTTAAAGTTATAGTGTTTTCTGGCTTTTGTAGAAGGCTGTTTTTAAGGCACTGGAGCTCAGGTGTCAGCAGGACTGGCATGTGCTCCTTTCCTTGGTCGCCATCTTCCTGGAGGTCTCTTCTCTCCTGTTTTGACGATTATTGTCTTCTTTCTTGTTTTCTATTAGTTTTATCGTGTGTGTGTGTGTGTGTGTGTGTGTGTGTGTGTGTGTGTTATTGAACAGTGAACCCAGGCGCATTCTACCTCTGAGTTATGCCCCCAACCCCATTTTATTTTTTATTTTGAAACAGAGACTAAGTTGATGAGAGTCTCAATACTTGTGGAGACTATCCTTAAAACTGTGATATTGTCTCAACCTCCCAAATAATGAAATTACAGGTATGCACCACTACATTCAGCTGTTTTTTTATCTTTTAAAGGTTATGTTTTGTGTGTTTCAATGTGGTTAATCCTACTTTGAGTTTCTTGAGCTTCTTCAATATTTATTATTTTTTTCTAAAATGAAAATGTTTCAGTTATTTTTTAAAAGTTGTCAACCTATGTCTCTCTCATTTCTTATTTGTATAACTATTATGTATACAGTGGTATACTTGGTGATCTCACAGATCTCCAAAGCTCTGTTCAGCTTTTTCATTGCTTTTCTTCCTATTAATCTGTCTACAGGTCATTTATTATTATTATTATTATCTTATGATGAAACTCTTTAATGAATTTTTAATTCCCATCATTACAGTTTTTTTTTTTCATTTTTCTTTTTCTTTTTTGTGAAACTGGGGATGAAGCCCAGGGGCATTCTACCTCCAATCTACACCCACAACCCTACTTTTTTTATTCTTTATTTTGAAACAGGGTCTCACTAAGTTACAAAGGGTCTCACTAGGTAGCTGACGCTGTCCGCAAACCTATTATCTTGTCTCAGCCTCCCAAGTACTGGGATTACAAGTGTGTGCCACCACTCCCAGCTTTATTATTACAGTTTTCAACCACAAAATTTTTACGACTTTTCCCCCCCGGAACTGGGAATGAAATCCAGGGGCATTCATTCTCCAACTTATACCACCACTCTTATTTTTTTTAATTTTTATTTTGAAACAAGGTCTAAGTTTCAAAATAAAGGCTCACAAAATAGCTGAGACTGTCTGTGAACTGTGATCCTCCTGTCTCACCCTCCCAAGTACTGGGATTACGAGTGTATGCCACCATGCCCGGGTCCATTTCATCCATTTTCTTCACCTCATCCTTTTTGTTCATTTTCTTCACTACTATTTCACTTATTAATGAGTCATGGTCATAATATGTCCCTTTAATTTTGTGTGTGTATGTGTGGTACTGGGTATTGAACTCAGGGGCATTCTACCTCCAAGCTACAAGCCCAGCCCTATGTTATTTTTTACTTAAAAACAGCATCTTGCTAAGTTGCTGAGAGTCTCACTAAGTTGCTGAGGCTGGCTTCGAACCTGAGACCTCTTGCCACAGTCTTCAAAGACAGTACTTCAAAGTACAGTCTTCAAAGTCTTCAAAGCACTGCAGCACCACACCCAGTTCCTTTACTTATTTAAACATGGTTTCCTTTCAGTTTTTAAACATTTTTATAATAGATGTTTTGAAGTGTTTTTCTGCTCTATCCAATATTTGGACTTCCATAGTTTTGTTTTATGGGTTCCACTTCCCAACCTTAAACTTTCAGTGTTGGAAACCTGGCATTTTAGTGGAAAAAATAGTACAAATTCTAGATTCTGATTTGCCTTCTCCTATTTAGGTACTGTTTACTAGTCCTCGTTTTAAGCTAATTTTCCTGGACTCATGATGTGGTATCTCTCTCCCTTGCCACAGGCAGCTGCTGATGTTTGTCTTTCATGTTTTGTTTTCCTTTTTGAGATTGTTTCTGTATATAAACCTTGTTTTCCAGCACCTGCTACTGGGTCAGCCTTAGTGGCCAGCTAGTAATAGGTCAGAGTCTTTTAAAAATTCTTTTCCAGTATTCTTCTGTAAACCATAGGGAACATATCCAAAGTACAGGCAATTTGCAAGTATTTCTTACTTTTACTTTCTTCTGGACCCACTCCTGTCTCTTCTGTGCATGCATATGAACTTACATAAATGTAAGCGTGTTGCTAGATAAGGTTATTATATTATTTCCTGAGCTTTAGGGGTCTTATTGAGAAAGTTTCTACCAATGCCTATATTTTGGAGAAGTGTGTGTGTGTGTGTGTGTGTGTGTGTGTGTGTGTGTGTGTGCGCGCGCGCACGCTCATGTGTGTGTGTGTGTGTGTGTGTTTCTGGGAGTTGTGCCTCTGAGCTAAATTCCCAAATCTATTTTTTTCTTTATTTTGAAATGTCTCACTAAGTTGCAGAGGGCCTCACAAATAGCTGAGGCTGGCCACAAACCTGCAATCATTCTGTGTCAGCCTCCCAAGTACTAGGATGACAAGTGTGTGCCACCACGCCTGGCTTGTCCTGTTTTCTTCTAGTAATTGCAAAATTTGTGCTTCAGTTTCCAGGTCTTTGAGCTATCTTATGGTGACTGTTGTGCAGAGTGAGAGATAAAGGTCTAATTTTATTCTTGTATATAAACCCAGGTTTCCTAACAACATTTGTTGAAAATACTGTCTTCAGAGTACATTTTGGACTCATCAGTCAAAATCAACTACCTATAAATGTGGGGACTTGCCTCTGTATCTTCTATTCTGCTGGTCTATATGTTAGTTTTTATGCCAATAACATGCTGTTTTTGTTACAACAACTCTGTAGTATAATTTGAAATCAGTTATGTGACACCTCCAGCATGGTTCTTATTGCTGAGAATTGCTTTAGCTATTCTGGGTCTTATGTTCTTCCGCATAAAATTTAGAAATTTTTTCTAGCTCTGTGAGAAATGACATTAATATTTTAATATGAATTGTGTTGAGTATGTAGATCAGTTTCTAGATAGACATTTAGACAATGTTTGTTCTATCAAAACCATGGACGGTCTTTCCATCTTCTTTTTTTAAGAATTTTATTGGTACATTGTATTTATACATCATAATGGGGTAAAAAAAAAAAACTTGTGTAGACATAAATGCACACATCACCCAGCCAACCCCCACCAAGTCCCCACCCAACTCCCTCCACATTCCTCCCTCCCATGCTTGGCTTAGTGGTTGACTATGATAAAAATAAGCACATTATGTGGTTTAAAGTTTCCATCTTGTAACATCTTCAAATTCTTTCTTCAGTGTTCTATTATTCTTTTTTATTTATTTTATTTTTTAATTTTTGGTGGTTCTTGGGATGGAACCCTTCTACCTTTAGGCTATACTCCCAGACCTATATTTTATATTTTATTTAAAAACAGGGCCTCTTAAGCCAGCGAGGCTGGTTTTGAACCTGTGTGATCCTCCTGTCTCCGCCTCTCATGCGTGAGGATTACAAGCGTGTGCCACCACGCCCGTCTGTTTTTTTTGTTTGTTTGTTTGTTTGTTATAGAGATCTTTTACTTCGTTAGGATTTATTGCTAAGTATTTTATTTATTTATTTATTTATTTATTTACTTATGGCTATTGCCAATAGAATTGTTTTCTGGATTTCTTTTTCTGTGGTTTTGTAGTCAGTGTTTGGAAAAGCTATTCATTTTTTTAAAGTTGACTTTATATGTGAGTATTTGCCAAATTTATTAGCCCTAAAAGTCATCTGGTCGAACTTACTGGGTCTTGTAAGTTAAGGATCATGCTATCCACAAACATTTCACTTCCTCTTCCCCTATTTGTATCCCTTTTTCTGCTTAATTGCTCTGGCTAAGGTGTCACGACATATACTGAATAGGATTAATGATAGTGGGCATTCTTGTCTTGTTCTTGATTTCAGAGAAAATGCTTTGGTTTTTTCCCCCTGAAAACATCAGCATAATGTTGCCTTGAGGCTGATTATATATTGCCTTAATTGAAATAAATTCTTTCTAGCTCTAATTTCTTCAATGTTTTTTTTAAACAAAAACCATGTTGAGTTTTGTCAAGTGCTTTTTCTGAACCTATTGAGATGATCATTTGATTCTTGTCCATGGTTTTATTTATAAGACAGCTCTATTTATTGACTTGCCTATTTTGAACCAACCTTGCATCCCTGCAAAGAAACCAGATTTGTGGTGGTATACAATCTTATTAATGTGAGTTTGAATGAAATGACTAGTATTAAGAACTTTTGCATCTGTTTTCATCAAAGATATCAGCCTGTAATTTCCTTTCCTTGAGGATTCTTTATTTCATTTCATCATCAAGAAGATATTGGCTTTGTAGAATGAGTTTGGGAATATCCCATCTCTTTCTAGTTTAGGAACATCTTGATAAGCATGGGACTTGGTTCTGGGTCTTTTAGAATTCAGCTGAGAATTTACCTAGTCCTGGGATTTTCTTTGTTGAAAAATTGTTTAATGTACTGTTCTATCTCCATGTATTTATGTAATTCCTCTCTCTTCATGCTGTTGATTTCTAATTTTAGTCCATTATAATCTGAAAAAAATGCAAGGTATTAAATAAATTTTTTTGTGATACTGGGGATGGAATCCAGGGGCATTCTACTTCGAAGCTATACCTCTAGGCCTATTTAATTTTTATTTTTGAAACAGGGTCTTGCTAGATTGAAGTGAGTCTCACTGCTTGCTGAGGCTGACCTCAGACCTTCAATCCTCCTGTCTCTGACTCCTAAGCCCTGGGATTAAAGGCATATGCCACAGTATCCAGTTTATATCAATTTCTTAAAATTTTTAATAATCATTTTGTGGCCTCAAATATGAACCATTTTGGAGAAGGTTCCACAAGCAGCTGAAAAAAATGTGAATTCATATTATTTTTGGTTGAAATATTGAGTAATTCGTATTGATTTACTTGGGAGTATGACAAATGTGTTTTGCTTTTGATAGTTTCAGGAGTCTATTATTGACTTTATGTTAAGTCCATTTTGATTATAATGTGGCATAGAGATCTTATTTTTTTAACCTTGACTACTTGGGGTTCTGAAAGTTTCCTCTGTGTGAATGTCCACCTCACTTCCCATATTTTGAAGATTCTCTGACACTATTCTCTGAAGAGATTATTTATGCCTTTGGTTTGTACCTTCAGAGTTTCTTCAATGCTACCGACCTTAGGTTTGGTCTCTTGATCAAGAATTCTTGAATATTCAGGTCATGGTCTGTTATTGTCTTTTCTTTTATTGACTGAGTGTTCAAGTTTCGATATGCTATCTTCTAAGCCCAAGCCTCTTGTTTTTCATATATTTTACATTGTAATGTCTCTGTGGGCTCTTTTTCTCTATTCAACTAAAATTTGTTGAATAGAAAAATTAAAACTAATAGGCAGCTTGGTGCAGCCTTAACAAGTCTTTATTACAAAATAAATAGAAAATAGAGAAGAGCAGTGTGCAGGTACATTGGAGAGCCTGAAAATGGCACTCTGATTCCATATATTCAAGAGCCCAAAAATGGGCATTCACCATCCCCAGTCTTTAAATAGATTTTGTATCGGTATGTATAGTCAATGGGCTAGTAACCTACATCTTAGCCCAGTGATGCCTCTGCCTCCTGAGAATGCACTTAGTGAGTGCAGGGATAAAAAACCTACCTGGCTTCCACCCTATCTTTATGACTTTGAAATGTTGTTGGCAGAGTCACTATAATTTTGGGGGTTTTAATGATCTCTACATATTTTTAGGCCCAAAGGTTTTATATTAGGATACAGGGCAGTCATTGTAACAGCTTCCACTTCTCTTTGTCTGCGTGCCTGCACAGCACCCAGGCTGTGACTACTTTTTTCATTTTAGAAATTAATACCAGAGCAGTTTTTCCAGTACCAGCAAATTCTAGTCTATTGGTGATACTTTTGATTGATTTTAAAATTTGATTAACTGTATTTTACATTTCATTCAGAATTGTTTCTTTTTCAGAGTTCCAAGTACTTTATTCACCCCTGTATACTCTCTATGATTTCATTCTTTAGATGTTGCTTTAAATCTTTGAATTAATTTTTTTAAAATTTTTGTGGTACTAGGGTTCCTGGAAGCCCTTCTACCTCCGGTCTACACTCCCATACCTAATTTTTTATATTTTTATAAGGAAACAGGGTCTCTTAAGCCAGTGTGGATGGCTTCAAACCTGTGCGATCCTCCTGTCTCTACCTCCCAAGCACAGGAATTACGAGAGTGTGCCACCACGCCCGGCTTTGAATGAATTTTTTAAATCTAATTCTTTTGGGATTGAACCCAGGGGCAGTCTATCTCTAGGCTATACTCCCAGCCCTATTTTATTATGTATTTTGAAAGAGGGTCTCACTAAGTTGCAGAGGGCCTCACTAAGTAGCTGAGGCTCCTCCTGTCTTAGCCTCCCAAGTACTGGGATTACAATCATGTACCACTACATCCAGCTAAATCTTTAATCATTCTCATAACCAAAAAATTATAATTCAACCCCTGTAATTTTCTGCATCTCTACACTATAAATTCCATTGTTTTGGAATTTTATTTATTTTTGTCTCATTGGCACTCATTCCCATGTTTTCAGGGTACGTTGATTTGCACCTCTCTTTGTAGTACTTTTCCTGTTAGTCCTTTGTAGATGGTTAGTGTACCAAGGTGCAGTATCTCTTAGCTGGTTTGTGGAAATGGTTCAGCAGATGGACATACCATTTACATGAAAAAAAAAAAAAACCAACTTCCTTTCGACTTAGAAACTTAAGGATCTCAAGGCCATTTTGAATAACTTTTCCATTCTGGGATCACATAATGAATCAACAAGAGCTTCTCATGACAGCTGGCAGGCTGCTAGCAGAGCAGTTTGTTGCAGGGCACTCTAGGCTACAAGTAGTGCTTGCACATGATCCACAGCATGCAACCCTGGAAGGCCCTCAGGAGCAGCATCTTCTCCCTATTCTGCAGCATCTCTAACTAAGATTATTAAATGTCCAGTAATACTCAATTTTATGTGCTGACTCAGCTAGGCCACAGTATCCAATTTTGGGTCTAACTCAGGTCTAGATGTTGCTGTAAAGTTATTTTTATCTGGGATTATTATTTAAAGTACTCGAGTCTGATTAAACAGATTATCCTCCATTTTGGGAAGGCTTCTTCCAATCAGTTCAAGGCTTTGAAAGAACAGAGTGACCTCCCTTGAGAAAGAGTAAATTCTGTCAGCAGACTACCCAGACTTGAGCTGTAATATCAACTTTTCCCTGAGTCTTTAACTTGCTGGCACACTCTGCAGAATGTGAATTTATCAGCCCCTACCCACAATCACATGAGACAATTCATTACAACAAATTTGTCTACCTTTGGTGTATCCATCTACACATAAACACATGTATATAACACTGTACACAAGAGTATTCTCATTCTCTCTCTCTCTCTCTCTCTCTCTCTCTCTCTCTCTCTCTCTCTCTCTCTCTCTCTCTCTCTCCTCCTTCCCTCCCTCCCTCCCTCCCTCCCTCTCTGTTCAGTTTCTCTGGAGAATCTGACTTCCAACATAGCAACAGAAATGAATGAAATAAAAATATTTAGAATTCAACATAAAGGTGATACATTATATCATCCAGGAGTAATTTTTCTAAGTCAAAGTAGAAAATATTCAACAAAAGTCAACTCAAATGGATCAAAGACCTAAATGTAAGACCCAAGAGTTTGAAACTACTAGAAGAAAACCAAAAGGAAATATGTGCAGACAATGACTTTCTGAGTAGGACTCCAATAGCCCAAGAAATAATATTAAGAATCAAATGGGACTGGATCAAACGAAAGGTCTTATGGACAACAAATGAAACATTAACAGAATTAAGAAAATAGCTTACAGAATCAAAGAAAATTTTTTGTCAGTTACTTCCTGAAAGAGGGTTAAAATCCAGAATATAGAAATAACACAAGAAGTTTAACATCAAAGTAACTACCCACTCAATAAATGGCCAAGTGAAATGAACTTATCAAAAGTAAGTATGAATGGCCAATGATTATATAAAAAATGTTCAACATCTTTAGCTATCAGAGGCAAGAGGATAGCAAGCTCAAGGCCAACCAGGCAATTTAGCAAGACTCTGTCTCAAAATAAAAAGGGGCGAGGATATAGACAAGTTGTAGTATATCCCTGAGTTCTAGCCTCAGTATGTATGTGCACATAAGCGCGCACACACACACACACACACACACACACACACACACACGCTCGCGCGCACGCGCGCACACATATTGAGATTCTATCTTACCCCTATCAGAGTAACTATAATTAAGAATACAAAAAACCATAAATGCTGGTGAGGATGTGAGGGAAAAAGAACCCTCATACACTATTGGTGAAAATATAAATTAGTACAACCATTATGGAAGTCAGCATAGAGAGTCCACAAAATATCCAAAGCATTTTCTTTTGAAGCCAATTAAGAACAATTAATCAAAAATTCATATGGAAAAATTTAACATAGGAAGTGGTATGAAATCACTAAATTGGAGGCACTCTGAAGTGGATTAGCCTTTCTATATACAAAGCTTCTGCTATATAAAGAGTTTAATACTGGCACATCAACAGATCAATAAAAATATAATAGAAGGTATGGACCTAACTACCAATGAAAATGTAGTATTTCAGAAAGATAAAAATCTCAAATTAGTGAAGCAAATTCTATTTTAGCAAATAAAGCATTAGTCATTTACAATAAAATTAACGTCATTTCTCACAACAATAATTCAGAATTAATTCCAAATGAGTCAGAGATCTAAATGTAAAAATAAACAAATATGCTAGAAGGGAACATCAATGAAATAATCTTTAATCTGGTATGGGAAAATAGATAAAACATTAATATATTTTGCTAAATGTAAAAAACTTTTACATGGAAAAATCATGGCAATGCCATTAAACAGCTATATTATCAACCTATTTTATGACAAATGATTAATATTCTCACTTCATATGTGTTTATAAAATTGAGGGAAAATACCAGAAATCATGGAAAGGAGAGCATAAAAACACACCTTACCAAAACATATAGAATTTCAACATACCTGCAAGAGAAATGTAAATTACAGCTACACTGAGAGATCCTTTCTCACATCCCATCAGATTACCAGCAATAAAAGGATAACTTGACATACTCAGTGTCGGGAGACTACAGATAAACAGGTTTTTCCATACCTTGTGACCAACATGAAAAATGGTATAAGGCAGCCTGTGATAGTCACTCTACTATCCTTAACTTGTATAAAATCAACTTAAATTTTTGGCAAACTGGTGAGATAATGTGGTGCCTGTCTTGCTTGATTCATTTTGGTCAGAATAATGATCTCAATATGTCATCGTGGCAATAAATTTGGAGGATATCTTTGGGATATATAAAATATTTTCCTCCTTAATTATTTTCTTAATTATATATAGGGTACAGTGTAATCGGTTGATATAGCACATGTGTAGCATTTCCCTCTTCTTAAACATTTATCATAGCCGGGCGTGGTGGCGCACGCTTGTAATCCCCGCGCTTGGGAGCCAGAGACAGGAGGATGGCGCAGGTTCGAAGCCAGCCGCGCACGCTGGCTTAGGAGACCCTGTTTCCAAATAAAAATGTAAAAATAGGTCTGGGAGTGTAGCCCGGAGATAGAAGGGCTTCCAGGAACCCCAGTACCACCAAAAAAAAAACCAAAACAAAAAAAATTTATCATTTCTTCACATTGGGAAATGTTGAATTCTCTTCTAGTTAATAAAAATATATAAATTTCTATGAACTACAGTCAACCTATAGTGTTCTAAAACATTAGAACTTATTCCTCTTCTCTAATTATCCCTGTTGGATACCTGGTACCTGTTATCTAACCTCCTGCTACCCACCTTTCTCTGCCTCTTTGGTGTGTAGCCCTTAATTTCAGCATACATGGATGGATCTTGTCTGAAGGAACTATTACCATATCAGTCTAGCTTTATTTGTATTTCTTCCATTCTTCATTCATTATTTTTTTAGGTGGTACTGGGGTTCCTGGAAGCCCTTCTACTTCTGGGCTACACTCCCAGACCTAATTTTACATTTTTATTTGGAAACAGGGTCTCCTAAGCCAGCGCGTGCGGCTGGCTTCGAACCTGCGCAATCCTCCTGTCTCTGCCTCCCAAGCGCAGGGATTACAAGCGTGCGCCACCATGCCCGGCCTCTTCATTCATTATTAATAACTCTTCTCTAATGAAGAGCAGCTCCTTCTCTCCTGTTTCTTTCTATAGTAGTTTATTTATATAAATATGTGTTTGCGGCTACTTAATCTCTGGATTATAATCCAATACTGTTATTATTTACTTGTTCAATTTTTTCAAATGTTAGCCATTGGTGCTTTCTTTAATTTTAGCAATACAAGATTCTTCAGACTCACATTTTTCTCATCCTACCCCTGCAAACAACCCCCCCTTGAGTCCCTTTGTTGAAGAGTGGCTTAGAATCTAAGGTGTGGACAACTCAGGGATAGAGCTAGCAAACAGATGTGTATGTGAATATACATATACACATACATATCTAATTCTGTAAATGTATACTTTCATATGTATTAAGATAAACCTGTCTTTACACTAATATCTCAGATTCATTCTAACTTTGACATTCCACTAACATTTTTAGCCTATTTCTCTGGTCGTACCTTTATTTCTTTGTCTTCTCTTTGCTATTTACTTTTGTGTATGTGTGTGTGGAAGGAGAAATACAGGGGAATGAATCCAATGGCATTCTACTACTGAGCTACATCCCCAATCCTGTTTGATTTTTTATTGTGAAACAGGATCTCACTAAGTTAGAGAGCCTCACTAACTTACTGAGGTTGACCATGAACCTTGACCATGAGGTTGACCATGAGGTTGACCTGCAACCCTTCTGTTGCAGCCTCCTAAGTACTGGAATTACAGATGTGCACCTTCACACCTGGCTTGGTTTTTAAAGAGATTTTGTTGTTATATCTTTATTGAAACATAAATCACATATCAAACAATTTACCCATTTCGAGTGGATAGTATATTATAGTCTCCAAGGTGGTCTCAGAATTATGATTATTACAGTCAATTTTAGAACATTTTCATCACCCAAAAGGAATCTCTGGGTCTATTAGCAGTCATCTCCAATTTCTCTTGGGCCTTCCAAGCTTTGTCAACCACTAACTATTTCCACAAATAAATTTGCTTATTCTGGACATCAAATATAATTGGAATTGTACCATATTTGCTCACTGACTTTGTATATCTTCTACTTAAACAGCTGCTATGAGGAAATGTTTCTGCTACAATCCTTACTGTTTTTCTCCCTCAACCCAGCATAATACGCTATCCACACAAAAAATAGACAATCAAGTTTTCAGATATACACCACCAGCTGGGTTTCATGTAGCTATTAGAATTGAGTTGTTCCAGACTCATTTGATATTCAGTCATAAACTCGTGTGGCAGTGACTTCACAATTCCACTGGAGACACTATTAGTAAAACATAGCAGTGTATAGTAATTGGAAAGGTGACATAATTAATATTTGAAGTGCTCACTCAAGAAGTTTCCTTTTTGTCCAAGCCAGTTCTTAAAAAAACTAAGATATTGCTTGCATTCTTTGACCTTTTGGGAAACCAATGCTCCAAATTTCTCCTTTTTGACTGTATGAGGTGTCTCCAACTTATCCCAAAGCATTGATCCAAATTCAAGAGAAGGTATCAGACTGTAGAACCCTGCTTTGCTCTATTAGTAATAATATGTCATTATTTGATGGCCCTGCTTGTACTAGGCAAATTAAGGCTTTTCTTCTTCATTTGTAAAACTTTCCATTGGCAGAATCAGCAAAGAGAAAACATTTTGCAGTACTAGGGATGGAACCCAGGGGCATTGTACCTCTGAGATACACCCCAAGGCCTATTTTTTTTAATATTTTTATTTTTGAAACAGTATCACAGTGATTTGCTAAGGGCCTTGCTAAGTAGCTGAGGCTTTGCACAAACCATAATCCTCCGGTCTCAGTTTCCCAAATGCTGGGATTACAAGCATACACCACTGCCCCTGGCACCCACTTGAACTTTTATTTTTCCTCAAAATCATTCTCTAAGTATTATCATCACTGAAGATACAATTTTGGATCAATCAGAAAGAAGTTACTCTGTAAATGAATCACAATTTCAAATGGTAAATTTTTCATTATAATGTATTTTTTGTGGTACTGGGGATGGGACCCAGGGGCTTTCTACCTCTGGACTATACCCTCAATCTACTTTATATTTTTATTTGAAAACAGGGTCTCACTAAGTTGCTGAGAGCCTCACTAAGTAGCTGAGGCTGGCTTTGAATCTGTGTTATCCTCCTCTCTCAGCCTCCCAAGTATTGGGATTACAAGTGTGCACCACCACGCCTGGCCCCATTAGAATATTTTAACAGATGGACAATCTGTGTGCAGAAGAAATGTGGTGAGAATCCCTAGTTATTTGGATCCTTGCTGCAAACACTTTCTTACTGATACTAATTTATGAAGATGTTCTCTGTGAAAAGTTTTCTTAAAAGCAGTATACCAGATTTCTCGATTAGATTATAATATAATACTTATTTCTTGATTTAGAAGATTATCTACCTACAGAAATATATTTTCAGGAGTGTGTGTGTGTGTGTGTGTGTGTGTGTGTTCTACTGGGGGTTAAATCCAGGGGTATTTTATCTCCAACCCACACCCCCAGCTCTTGTTTTTTATATTTCAAGAGGGTTTTTCTAGGTTGCTGTGAGTCTCACTACATTGTTGAGGCTGGCCTTTAACCTGTGATACTCCTGTCTCAGCCTCCCAAGTACTGGGATTACAGGCATGTATTACCACATCGAACTATCTGGTTCATTTCTTGATTAGTGATTTTTTAAAAAATTATTTCAAGAGACTCAAATCCTAATCTATACCTTAAGTGGGAGGGGGGATGTAGGAAAAAATAAGATTAAGAATGAGACCTCAATGAACTTCAAAACCAAATTTAAAATACCCAAGTTAAAATCTAACTAGTAAAACTTAAAGACAAAGAATTTTGAAAGCAGCAAGACAAAAGCTACTTGCCATATATAATGGATACTCCATGAATAACAGCAAATTTCTCATAAGAAACATTGCCATTCAGAAGATCCTGGGAGGATACACTTAAAATACTAAATGGAAAAATTCTTGACGGTATCAGCAAACTATTCTTCAAAATGAGGAAAGAATTAAGACCTTTCCAGTTAACAAAGCTGATACTAATAACACTGTGTGACAGTACTGCCACCAGAGCTGATACTATACAAAAAGTGCTAGAGACTTCTCTTCCAGGTGAAATTAAGGGATATTAGACAGAAACTCAAAGCCTAAAGAAAATATAAAATATATGGAGACGTATTAAAGTATTCTTGCAATTTGGGTTTATAAGTTTGTTCTGCTACAGGATTAAAAGAGAAAAAAAAAAAACAGCTAGGTATGGTGGTACACACTTGCAGTCCTAGTACTTGGGGAGCTAAGATAGGAGGATCACAGGTTTAAAGATAGTCTCAGCAAGTAGTGAGACTCATATCAACCTGGTGAGACCCTGTTTCAAAATAAAAATAAAATAGCTCTCTGTGGGGTATAGTTCAGAGGTAGAACGCCCCTGGGTTCAAACCCCAGTACCAAAAGTAAAAAACAAATAAAAATGGAAAACACATAAATTATACATCTGTATTAATAAATACCTAATATATAAGCAATTTGTGACATCAATAAGGCAAAGGGGAGAAGCAAAACTGCAAAGAAGTAGAGTTCTTGTGTTCAAAGTTATCAGTTTAAAATACATTGGTACAACTTTAAATTTTACTTTAATGCCCACGGAAAATAAAAAAATCTGAAGAGGATACACAAAAGAAAATGAGAAAAGAATTAAATATGTTACTACAAAACATCAGATAAACATGAAGAATGGCAATATATAAAGGAATGTGGCCGGGCAGGGTAGTGCACGCTTGTAAACCCAGCATTTTGGAGGCTGAGACTGGAGGATCATAGTTCACAGACAGCTTCAGCTACTTAGTTTGGCCCTCCACAACTCAGTGCGACCCTGTTTCAAAATAAAGAATAAAAAATAGGGCAGGGGGTGTAGCTCGGAGGTGGAATCCCCCTGGGTTCCATTCCCAGACCCACACACAAAAAAAGTGAAACAAAGTTGTTAAACATATAAAAACTAATTAAAAATGGAAATAGTCTCTTTCCTATCAGTAATTACCTTAAATGTAAATGGATTAAATTCTCTAATGAAAATATACAGGTTAGAGAATGAAATTTTTAAAAAAGATCCAACTATATGTGGTCAGATGTTTTAGTTTAGATCTATGCATCTATCATAGGTTGAAGATATGCAGTAAAAACAGGAGGTGAAATGACATTCATTGAAATTGTAATAAAAAAGAAGCAAGGGATGACTATAGCAATTTCAGGCAAAAGGACTTCAGGTAAAAAACTATTGCAAGAGATAAAAAAAAAGATGAACAGATCAATTCAATGAGAATAGATGAGAATAGATAACTAT
>NC_137798.1:27589069-27642373 GCF_963383645.1 Muscardinus avellanarius
AAGGATTCTACCTCCAAGCCACACACCCAGCACTATTTTTATTTTGAAACAAGGTCTCACTAAGTTGCAAAAGTCTTAAGTGGCTGAGGCTGTCTATGAAACACAATCCTCTTGTCTCAATACCCTTTCTTGATTAAAAACAACAACTGGGAATAGAAGGACTAAAGCTAGCCAGGTGTGGTAGTACATGCCTATAATCCCAGAGATTTGATTGGCTAAGGTAGGAAAATTGTAAGTTTAAGGCAAATCTAGGAAAATTAGCAAGATCCTATCTCAAAATTAAATTGAAAAAGGACTAAGATACACCAGGCGTGGTGGTGAAAGCTTATAATCCCAGCATTTGGGAGGCTGATACCGGAGAATCATGGTTCACAGACAGCCTCTATTTAGTGAGGCCCTCTGCAACTCAGTGAGACCTGGTTTCAAAATAAGGAATAAAAAAATAGGGCAAAGTGTTTAGTTCAGTGGTCGAATGCTCTTGGATTCCATCCACAGAACCGAAAAAAAAAAAAAAAAAGGACTAAGATATGAAGAGTTTTACCTAGCATGGATGAGGCCCTAGGTTAAATTTTCAACACTCTCTCCCCCTACACACACACACACACACACACACGAAAGAAAAAACACAAAAGAGGAGAGTAAAATAACAAAAAATAAAAGTTGTGCACTGTAAAACTCCATACCAAATATATTCAACAGTCAATAATTGAAAGCTTTCTCCCTGGCCCCAATCAGAACAAGACAAGGATACTGTTTCATCATGTCTTTGTAACATATTGACATATTGTAAGTCCTATATAGAGGGAAAAAATAAAGATAAAAGGCATACTAATTGGAAATAAAGAAGTAAAAGTATCTCTGCCCCAGATGACATGATTTTGTATATAGAAAATAAGAAAGTCAAAGATTTGCATAATGCCAATTACAAAATGTTCAAAGAAAGTTTAGAATATAAAAAATTAAAAATAAAATATAGTCACTGAACGGATTGTTTAAGGTTCTTAATATATCAATACATGTATCAACTTATTAAGTGCAATCCATAACACAATCCTAGAGTAAGTTTGGCAAAAAATTTAAAACTCCATCTTAAAGTTAATATGAAATTTCAAAAGTCCAGAATACCAAAACAATATTAGGCGAAAAAAAGAAGAAAGTTTGAAGTCTGAAACATGACCACTGGAACATGGATCACAAAACAGAAACCAAAAACTTCTTTCAGCACTGGGGACCCCTGGAGGTCCTGAACAGACTTGTAGCCTCAGGTGTGTGATAAAGAATGTACCCTGAAGAGCTCCTGTATTAATGTTTAGAGTTGCTATAATTAAGTCATGAGGGTTGTAATCTCATTAGAGGATACACTGTAATGGATTTACTGGGTGGTGACTTAGGTAGATGGCTGGAGGTGGGATCCTGGGGATGTGGCCTTAGGGATTGTACATGGTCGCCCTGATCTCCTTGCTTTCTGGCATCCAGCCTCCATGCTATGAGAGCAGAGACCATGCTCTCCCTCTCTTTGCTTCTTGATACCATGCCCTAAGTTCTGAAGACCCAGTCTGACATGGAATGGATACTAAAAGCTACAAAAACTGTGAACAACTAGACCTACATTCCTCTAAGTGTGTGGTCAGTTGATTTGGATTACAGACATGAGATTGCTAAGTGAGACAGACACTGGCACTAGAGGAATGGGGTCACTGTTGTCTCTAAGTCTAACCATGTGAACTGTCAATCTCTGAAATTAGTTTGTGAGAGGAAGTTGAAGTCTAGAATATGCACAGAAAGGAAGATGGCAGAGGCCATACTAAGGAGGTTTCAGAGAGTAACGAGAACTCCACAGGAAAATAGAGTAGACATCACATGTGATACATTCTGGCAAATAATTTATTGGCAATTTGCCTGTGTCCTGTTATGGTTTTGGTGGCACTGTGGGCTCCTTTTCCTCTATTCAAATATGATTTGTTGAATAGTGAAATTAAAACTGAGGGACAGCTTGGTACAGCTATAACATGTCTTTATTACAAAATCAGTAGGAAATAAAAAGAGAAGAGGAGAAAAAGGAGTGTGCAAGCATGCTGAAGAGCCCAAGAATGGAATGCTGTTCCTGCATGCTAGAGATCCCTAAAATAGAACTCTGACCTTATCTTCATCCTTGGCCTTTAAATAGATTTTGCATTAGTATGTTCTTATCAGTGTTACCAAGGCAATGGGCTAGTAACTTATTTCTTAGCCAGGTGGTACCTCTTGTCTTCAGAGAGTGCACTTAAGAGGGAGACAGGACTTCCAGGAAAAGCAGCATTTACGAGTCCTGCTGACACTCGATCTTCATTGCCTCAAAAATAATGCTTTACATAGCCAGAAAACACTATCAGTAGAGGAATAAAAACTATAAATACAAGAGACAGAGAAAAAAAAGACTAGAACAACCAGAGAGCAGAAAAGAAACTTGCCTGCCCTGTGGTGGCAGGCACCACACAAAGCCATAGTGCCTCATAGCACCAGGAAAACAAAGAACTGAAGTGAGCAGCTGCAATTCAATTGATTGTAATTCATCAGTTCTTCCTGTGCAAAGACAGGCTAAAATTTCCAGTGGCCAAGCCCATCACATCCTCGAGAGATTCAGAGGAGAGCTCAAAACCAGAAAAGAAATACCACAGCCTTGTGGTTGAGGGTGCTGTGGCAGCGCCATCTTGCCAGCGGTGGCAAAGTTCATGCCTGTTAGAGATCCATACCAGCAAGCACCAAAATTGTTAGTAAAACTGTGGCTCTTGCAGGAGAAATCCCAGGGCTGCACCCCCAGAGACTCATGCAGCTTTGATAAACTCTCTGGGTCTGAGATTTTGCAGTTCAACCCAGTGAAGTAGTAGTGGTGGCAGAATTTACCACTCCCTAGTCACAGCTCCCTGTGAGAAAACGTCCAGCTGGGAGCCCCCAAGGTCTTGCGCAGCCACAACTAACTCCCTGGGTCTGAGACTTTGCGATACAACCCAGTAAAGGAGTAGTGGCAGCCCCGAGATTACCACTCCCTCCAGAGATCCAGAGCACCAAAAGTGAAGTTGTGGTGACCTGAAGAAGAACCCAGAGAAGGTGGAAGTGGGTTCTGATGTTGATCACATCAGAAGCTCAGACAGACTCAGTCTCTGATCAGTGGAAAGTGTGGGGGGAATCCTACGCTTAACACTAAACCCAATGAGTAGGATCTCCAGGAACACCACAGACCTTCCAATTGTGGTGAATAGAGAGAAGTCAGACTAGCCCAACCCTAGCTGTGGAGAACAGGGTTTCCTACATCAAGTTTGGTCTCAGAGGCATACACTACCAACAGAGTAAGGGAGAGACCTAGATTCAAAGTCTGTGGAAAGTGACCTTCACTCAATATTAAATCCAGCTCCATTGATACCGACCATCTGCATAGACAGAAGACTCAGAGAACCAAACTCACAGAGGGAAAAGTGCAGGTGGCACCCGATGTCTACACAGAGAGAGACTATTGAGGATATAGCCGCTGAATAGTCATTAATTTGTAGAATTACATTAATTCATTGTTAGGATTGTTTTGTTTTTTGTTCTTTGTGTGTGACAGTATATGCCTGGCTGTCTTTTTGTTTTGTTTTGCTTTTGTTTGTTTGGATTTTTTGTGGTATTTTTTGTTTAGATTTTTGTTTTGTTTGTTCCCAAACCCTCTCCCAAGCTTCTTCCATGTACATACCTACTCTCTCCTCTCTATCCCTTTTCCATCTTTTTTCTTCTATCTCTCCCTTGTCTTCTTTAAATCCATTTCATATCACTATATCAGAAACTCTACATTGGTTACCAGAATACTACCACATTTTTACTATCTCTAATCTCTAATATGTATTACCTTACCAAACTCATATTCTCATACTATTCAACCCTATCTGAGACCTTACCCTATTCTTCCATTTACTCCTTCTCTTCCTTCCTTACTCAAACTTCACTGTTGAGTATAATACAACTTTTCCTTGGATATACTAGCTGACACCTAGAGACTGAGAGAAATTTATCAAAAGCAGCAGGTAAAAACTTCTGAAATCATGGAAAGGAGGAACAATAGAACAATGAGCTCCCACAACCCCATAATAACAGAACCTGATAACACAGAAATACAGAGATCCCCAGAAGATCAAATCAGGAATGTAACAGTAGAAATAATACAGGTTTTCAAAAGGAATTTAGAGGGAGACTGAAAGAAATAAAGGATGCAATCAATGAAGCAAAAGCATCTATTCAAACTATAATCAATTAGACTACATGGAGAATAGAATCTCGCTTCTAGAAGATGATCACTCCAAAAATGAACGCATAGTTTATAACTTAGAAAAAACAATTCAACAGCAGGAATTGGACACTGAAGAAATATGGGCCCATCTTAAGAGAGATAACCTAAAAATAATTGGCATAGAAGAGGGAAAATAAAGTGGAACCAAAGGGATCAACAATCTCTTCAAAGAAGTAATAGCAGAAAATTTTCCAAACATAGAGCAAGAGATCGATAAACAGGTTCAGGAAACTTATAGAACTTCCTTTAGACAAGATCAGAGAAAAAGTACCCCATGCCACATAATAGTCAAAATGACCAATGTAGAAACCAAGGAGAGAATCTTAAAGGCAACAACAAAAAAAAAGGCCAAGTGACATTCAGAGGCAGACTAATTAGAATCACTCCAGACTTCCCAAACCAAGTCTTGAAAGCCAGAAGGACCTGGAGTAACATTCTAAACTCTGAAAGAAAACAACTTCCAACCAAAAATTTCATACCCAGCAAAACTACCCTTCAAATTAGATGGGGAAATAAGAAGCTTCCATGACAAACAGAAGCTGAGGAAATTTATGTCTTCACAACCAGTGCTAGAGTGGGTGTGCTGGCGCATACTTGAAATACTTTCATTTGAGAGGCAGAGACAGGAGGATTGTGCAGGTTTGAAGCTAACCATGCTGGCTTAAGAGACCCTGTTTCCAAATTTAAAAGGCTCAGCTACTTTGTGCGGCCCTCTGCAACTCAGTGAGACCCTGTTTCAAAATAAAGAATAAAAAATAGGACAGGGAGTGTAGCTTAGAGGGTGAATGCCTTTGGGTTGTATCCCCAGACCTGTAAAAGAAAAAAAGTATAAAATAGGTTTGGGAGTGTAGCCTGGAGATAAGAGGGTTTCCAGGAACCCCAGTACCACCAAAACAAAACAAAACAAAACCAGTGCTAGACAAAGTAATCAAAAAAATTAACTATAAGGAATAAATAAGTAATACAGGCCAGAACCAGAGAAACAGGAATTTCCACCCAGCAGACAACTGAGCAAAGAACAAACAGTATTTTAAACTGAAATAAAATCTTAACATGTTAGGAATTAAAAAATCATCTCTCAATAATCACACTAAATATAAATAGCCTCAACTCCCCAATAAAAAGATATAAAGTATCAAAATGGATTAAAAAACAGAACCCACCTGGGCGTGGTACACACACTTGTATTCCCTTTTCTTCGGAGGCAGAGACAGGAGGATCATGCAGGTTCAAAACCCCTCTCTGGCTTCAGAGACCCTGTTTCCAAATAAAAATATCAAATAGGTCTGGTAGTGTAGCCCAGAGGTAGAAGGGTTCCATCAGTACCATCCAGTACCACCAAAAAAATAAAACAAAATAAGAAACACAGAACCCATCTATCTGCTGTTTTCAAGAAACACACTATATATATATATATATATATATATATATATATATATATATATATATATTTTTTTTTTTTGGTGGTACTGGGGTTCCTGGAAGCCCTTCTACCTCCGGGCTACACTCCCAGACCTCTTTTTACATTTTATATTTGGAAACAGGGTCTCCTAAGCCAGCGCGCGCGGCTGGCTTCGAACCTGCGCGATCCTCCTGTCTCTGCCTCCCAAGCGCGGGGATTACAAGCGTGCGCCACCACGCCCGGCCAGAAACACACTTTATAAGTAAAGATAGTAACAAACTTAAGGTAAAGGGATAAAGCAAGGCAATCCATGCCAATGGAACTCAAAGGCAAGCAGAGGTAGCAACTATTATATCAGACAAGTTAGACTTCAACTCAAGCTTATTAGAAGAAACAAGGTCATTTTTTACTGGGAAAAGGAACAATACAGCAAGAGAAAATAACAATAATCAACATTTATGCCCCAAACTTTTATAAAACAAACTTTTTGTGACATGAAGACACACATAAATCCCAATATAATAATACTGAGAGATTTTAACACACCCCTCACAACACTAGACTGATCTTCCAGACAAAAGGTCAGTAAAGATGCCTCAGAACTAAAGAAAATCATTAATCAAATTGACCTGTTGGACACATATAGAATACTTTATCCAACTACAGCGGAGTTTACATTTTGCTCAGCTGCTCACGGAAACTTCTCAAAAATAGATCACATCCTGGGACACAAAATGAGCACTAGCAAATTACAAATATGTTACATACTTCCCTGTGTCATTTCAGACCATAATGGGATGAAACTAGAAATCAACTATAAGAAGACCCAGAGAAACAACATAAACAGGTGGAGACTGAACACCACACTTCTGAATGAAGAATGGGTCATAGAACACGTAAGAAGTGAAATCAAGAAATTTCTAGATATAAGTGAAAATAGAGATACAGCATATCAAAACCCCTAGGACACTTTGAGTCAGTATTAAGAGGAAAATTTCTAGCACTGAGTGCTCACATAAGAAAAAAAAAGAAAATCTTCAAATAAATAACCTAATGACACACCTCAAAGCCCTTGAAAAGCAGGAACAATTAAACCCCAAATCCTGTAGAAGACAGGAAATTACTAAAATCAGAGCAGAAATAAATGAAGTAGAGAATAAAAAAATACAGAAAATCAACAAAAACCAAAAGCTGGTTTCTTGAAAAAATTAACAAAATAGATAAACCACTAGCCAACCTAACTAAAAAAGAATCAACCCAAATTATGAAGATAAGAGATGAAAAAGGAGACATTACTACTGACAGTGTAGAAATCCAGAGGATTATCAGAAACTACTTTGAAAAACTATACTCCAATAAAATGGAAAATCTGGAGGAAATTGACAACTTCCTAGATAAATACAACCTTCCTAAACTGAGTCAAGAAGATATAGAACACATAAACCAACCAATAACAATCAAAGAGATTGAAACAGCAATAAAGAGCTTACCATCAAAGAAAAGCCCAGGACCAGATGGCTTTCCAAGTGAATTCTATAAAACTTTTATAGAAGAGCTAACCCCAATACTTCTCAAACTATTTTGTGAAATAGAAAACACCTGGACTCTCCCAAATACATTCTGTGAAGCCAACATCACACTAATACCAAAACTGAATAAAGACAGTTCAAGGAAGGAAAACTATAGGCCTACATCTCTGATGAGCTTCGATGCAAAACTATTGAACAAAATACTAGCAACACGCATTCAAAACCACATAAAAAGTATCATACACCATGACCAGGTAGGGTTTATCCCAGGGATGCAAGGCTGGTTCAACATATGAAAATCAATCCATGTAATTCATCATATAAAAAGAATCAAAGACAAAAATCACATGATCATTTCAATAGACACTGAAAAAGCATTTGATAAAATCCAATATCCATTTATGATAAAAAATAATGCAGAGAATTGGGATAAGAAGGAACATATCTCAACATCATAAAGGCAATCTACAATAAGCCTACTGCCAACATCATATTCAATGGGGAAAAACTTCAAGAATTCCCCCTAAAAACAGGAACAAGACAAGATGTCCAGCTTGTGTTTTGTTTAGAATTTTCATCAATGTTCATTAAGGATATTGTTCTGTAATTTTCTTTTCTTGAGGTATCGTTATCTGGTTTTGGGATTGTGATGGTGGCCTCATGAAGGAATTTGGGAGAATTCCATCTCTTTCAATTTCCTGGAACAAGTTTTGAAGTATTGAGATTCATTCTTCACTGAAGGTTATGTAGAATTCAGGGGGAAACCCATCAGGGTTTGGGCTTTCCTTTGATGGAAGAATTTTTATTGCTGTTTGTGTATCTTTTCTTGCTATTGGTTGGTTTAGGCTTGCTGTGTCCTCTTGGTTCAATTTAGGTAGGATATATATTCTTAGAAATCTATTGATTTCTTCCATGTTTTCCAATTTACTGGAGTATAAACTTTCAAAATAGTTTCTGATAATCCTTTGAACTTCCTCACTGTCTGTGGTGATGTTTCCTTTTTCATTTCTGATTTTAATAATTTGAGTTGATTCTCTTTCTTTTGGTTAGGTTGGCCAGGAGTTTGTCAATCTTAGTAATATTCTCAAAGAACCAGCTTTTTATTTTGTTGATTCTCTGAGTAGGTTTTTTTATTCTCTATTTCTTCTCTGATTTTAATAATTTCCTGCCTTCTCCTGGCTTTGGGATTAGATTGTTGTAGTTCTCCTAGGTTCTTGAGATGTGTCTTTATGTTGTTTACTTGGTGACACTCTTCTTCTGTGGGTACTCAATGCTATAAACTTTCCTTTTAACACCACTTTCAAAGTGTCCCATAAATTTTGGTAAGTTGTGCCCTATTTTCACTTAATGCCAGGAATTTCTTTATTCTTCCCCTTATTTCTGTTCTTACCCTCTCATCATTCAATAGGGAATCATTGACTCTTCATGTATTTAGGTAGCTTCCTTTGGTCTTCCTGTTGTTGATTTCTACTTTCATTCCATTGTGGTATGAAAAGATACAGAGAATTATATCCTTTGAATTTACTGCTGCTTGTTTGTGGCCGATGATGTGATCTATTTTGGAGAAGGTTCCATGGGCTGCTGAGAAGAATGTGTATTCGGCTGTTTATGGTTGTAATATTCCTTATATGTCTATTAGGACCATTTGGTTTATAGTTTTCTTTAGTTTGGAAGAGTCTTTACTCATCTTTTGCCTTGAAGATCGATCTAGTGGCATGAGAGGTGTGCTGAAGTTTCCCAATATGATTTTGTTTGGGTCTATTTGAGATCTGATGTCCTGAAGGGTTTGTTTTTCAAAGGTGGGTGTACCTCCAGTCGGGGTATAAACATTTAGTATCATTGTATCTTCTTGGTGGATTGTTCCTTTTAATAAAAGGAAGTGCCCTGCTTTGTCTCTTCTGTAGCTTAATGTCTGTTTTGTTGAATACCAGCGTTACTACCCCTGCCTGCTTTTGGTCTCCATTAGCATGATATATCTTTTTCCATCCTTTCACTTTCAGTCTATGAGTGTCTCTGGCTGTAAGGTTTCTTACAAATAGCATATTTTGGATTATGTTTTTCAATCCACATTGTCAGTCTATGTCTTTAATTGGTGAGTTAAGTCCTTTGACATTCGGGGTTATTATTGAAACATGATTTGTTTTCTGTCATTCTGTGCTCTATCTTCTGTTTGGCATAATGTTATTTATTCTTTACTTAGTTGCCCCACTGACCAACATCATCTCTTGTCTGGTTCTGATATTTGTTTCTTTTTTCTTCTTTATTTTTTATTTCTATAAGTATTTTCTCTAGTATTGGCTTTGAATTAATAAATTTTCTGAGATTTTGCCTATCTTGAAACACTTTTGTTCCTCCTTCAATTTTGAATAATAATCTTGCTGGACAAAGCAGTTTTGGTTGGAAGTTGTTTTCTTCCAGGGTCTGGATTACATCATACCAGTCTCTTCTGGCATTCACGACTTAGGTTGTAAAGTTTGGGGTGTTTTGCCCCTATATATCACCCATTTTATTATTTTGCCCCTATATGTCACCTGTTCTTTTGGTCTTACTACTTTTAAGATTCTTTCCTTGGCCTCTATGTTGGTCATTTTGATTATTACATGACGTGGGGAGGCCCTTCGTTGATCTTGTTCTGTATATCTCCTTAACATCTATATCCAAGACTCTTTCCATGATTGAAAAATTCTCTGAAATTATTTTTCTGAAGAGATTGTGAATATCCTCAGTCTGTACCTCTATCCCTTCTTCAATGCCTTTTAATCGTAAATTAGGACATTTCATGTTGTCAAATAGTTGTTGGATGTTTAGGTTTTGTTTTTGTAATGACTTCTGTATGCTGTTGACTGTGCTTTCAGTTTTGAATGAACTGTCTTCTAACAGTGATATTCTATTTTCCATTTCATCAGAATTTCTTTCTATTGCTGTCTTCATTTCATTTATTGACTCATTTCATTCCAGACCTCTTTCTGATTCTTAGTGTCTCCATTTCCTCTTTCATTTCCTGTACACTTCCTTCGAGGCCTTTCATCATATTGAAAATCAGGATTTGGAATTTTCCTTGCATTTCTTGTAGGTCCATATTAATGATATACTTATTTTCTTCACTCTTAATTCTCTTATTTCCAGGGTTCTTAGGCTTGTTTTTCTGATGTCTTCGCATCTTCTCTTTTGTGGGTATTCTGTCTGATCCAATCATAGTAGTAGGAATTTAGAGGTATCAGCAGGTAAGAAGTGTTTTTTTTTTTTTCAATGCTGAGGGTTGGGTAAGGGGGGGAGGAGCTGGAGTGATGGGTACAGGAGTCGGGTAAAGTAGAGCATATGATTAGATTGAGTAAGAATTTAAGTATAATAAGATAGTATCTGGTTGATAGTGAGAGAAGGTTAGATCGTAGGACTCTTGTAGTTAGTATTTACAAATGAAGATATGAAATACCTTGAATATAAAACAAGGAGATACAGTAAGGGAGAAAAAGAAAAGTTTTGAGAGAAGAGAGTAGATAGGCTAGAGTGAGGAAGTTTGTCAAAGGAATGGGGGGAATGAGCAAACAAACATGAAATAACAAGTTACAAAAACTAATCATTATAAATCAAAGACAAAAATGAAAAGAAAAAGAAAAAGGACAAAAATTTAAGAACTAGTGATAGTGTGAAAGAAAAACAAAACAAAACAAAAAAGCAAACAAAAAATATCACTCCTACTAATTTACATATATAGGACCAGGACCAGATGATATGTGTATGTCTGTTCACTATGGTAGACTCTAGCGTATATTCCAATGTCTCTCATTTGTTCTGTAACCTATTGTGAGATTTTGAACCCACTGTATGAGTATTTGCGACCCTCTATCTCCTCCGATAGCTTTGTGTTTAGGTGTCAGGGCCTCGCACCAGCAGAGGGTGTCCAGTGTAGTCTGGAGCGACCCCTTGTGACTCTGTGCAGGTACTCTGCCTTGAGCATGTTGCCTATGTTTCTGGAGGTTCTAACTGGACTACATCCAGGATGGGCAGCCTAGCTTTAGCCCACCATGGTTCCGTGGCTACTCTGGGCAGTCCTCTTCCAAGTACTGAGTAACTCAAGCAGATATCCGGCTGTCCTGCTGCTGAGTCTCTGGAGGGCAGAGTTTATAGGTCGAATGACCCTGGGTTCAGTCCCTAGTTCTACAAAAAATAAAATATGGGTGAGAATGAGGAAACAGTGGCCATGATGAAGATGGACCTATTTCAGTCATGATGAGATGAAGGCAAGTCCAGTGGCTATGATTAAAAAAGGCCCAGGAGCAGTAATTAAAGAGGGCTTGGCTACATTTCTTACTGGAGGTCAATCTCAGTGCTCATATAATGCTGGCTTTGTTGGAAAAGAGGAATTGTGGCATTGTCTCTAGATTTCAAAGAAAGGTCTGATAAGCCAAGCAACATGTGGCAGGGCCAGAACCCCTGCGAGCATGCCCAAATGGGGCAATTTGGAAAGCTGTGAGGGTGAGGCCAAGGTTTTCAGAAAAAAATCCACAAGATTTAGAATTGCCAGAAATGTGGAATGACCACAAAGAAAGATTGCAATTTGTGAGCCATGGAGCCAGGCTCAAAGAGCAACTATACTAGCCATTGTTATCAACCAGACCACAGGGATAGAAATTCCAAGGCCCATGGAGATTGACTCTCACAGAATTAAATGCTTGCACTGTAGATTTGGATTCTGTTTCAGTCCCATTCCTTCTTCCTATGGTTCTACTCCTTCCTTTTGAAACACAGATGTCTATTCTGTGCCATTATATTTTGGATGTGTAACTTGACATTTATTTATTTATTTATGTATTTAGTTAGTTAGTTAGTTATTTTGGGTGGTACTGAGGTGAAACCCAGGGGCGTTTCTATTTCTGGGCTATACTTCCAGACCTATTTTATACTTTGTTTATTTTGAAACAAATGTTACAGCATTTATTAGTTATAAAACGCATGAAATTTCAGAAAACAATTCTAGGGATGGTGTTTTTTAAATGATTTAAACATACATAACACAAAACACAAATGCTCATCATGAAAGATATTACGTTAAGATGTAGGTTCCAATAAATGTTTTCACCTTTATGTACTATGTCTTCTATTAAGTATTTCTCTGCCTATAAAATAAAGGTATGTATTTATACTCTGAGAAGGCAGGAGACAACGAAGCCATGAAATTTTAACAAGTACAACAAGAAAGGATTAGCAACTGGGAGTGATCACACACTAACTGCTGAGAGAGAGAGATAGAGATAGAGATAGAGAAAGAGAGAGATTGAGTGCCTAGTAATGTACTGCAAGATGCTCAATTAACCGAATCCCAAGAGGTCCATCTGTGAAGTTTATCCCATGTCTCAGTAAAGAAAATTTCTAGCTTATCTTCTTAATTATAATCAAATGGGTAGAGGAAGAATGCACTAAATGGTAAACTGAAAAACACTCTCCAGATCCAGAACCTGAGGAACATGGACCAGAGATGGCATCATTACACTGTAGATAAAGCAAAGACCCACTGCTGGAGTTTGAGTACGATCTGAGTGTATTCCACAAAGGTTGATGTGCTGGAGACCTGGTTCCCAGGTAGCTATGGTGAAACTGAAAGGTCATAGAATCTGATGGGGATTGAGCCTGTACTGATTGCCAATTGGGCAGTATTAATTGCTAATAAGAACAAGCTTCCATACTTGGGACTGAATCTAGCATTCTACCTCTAAGATATACTCCCAATCCTAAATTTTATTTTATTTTTGTCATACTGGGGACGGAACCCAGGGCATTCTACTTCCAAGCTACACCCCCAGTCAGTCCTATATTTTATTCTTTATTTTGAAACAGGGTCTCACTGAGTTGCAAAGGGCCTCACTAAATATCTGAGGCTGTCTGTGAACCACAGTCCTCCTGTCTTATAAGCATGTGCCACACACACAGCTTTTATTCTTTATTTTGAAACAGGGTCTTACCAAGTTGTGGAGGGCCTAACTGAGGCTGGCCATGAACCTGCCATCCTCCTGTTTCAGCCTCCCAAGTACTGAGATTATAAGTGTGCTCCACCATGCTTGGTTCTTTTTTATTTGTTTCTAAGCTGTCAGCCAAGAGCTCTGGCCAAGGGTTGACCTTGGTCAGCTAAAAGTTGGCTGTTAGGCTGGCTAAAAACTGAGTGCTAAATTTACAGACACCTGCACTTAGAATAGAATTATGCAGACTCTCACAAAAGCTTGGATTAAAGTTAAAAGATGAAAAAGCAAGCTGCATTAATGTAATATTAACTATTAATAACAAAATAATTACAACCCTAAAATCTCCATTCTTTAAAAGGCTATATTCCTGTGTCTTTCTTTATTACAACAAGCATTTAACTTCTAGCAGATAAGAGATTAAGGGATTTTGAGCACTTACTAAGTACACAGAATACAAGTTCAGTACATAGACCACTTGGACCGAGTTTCATATGAAAAAAAATTCTCTCTCTCTCTCTCTCTCTCTCTCTCTCTCTCTCTCTCTCTCTCTCTCTCTCATCTCTTGGGTTTTGAGATTTTTCTCTTTAGTTTATTTCCTTAATGTTTTATGAGAATTTATGTAGAGACTTCAGACCAGCGCACGTGTCATTAAAGCTTTTAGAGCATTCAATTCAAAACAGATTATAACAGTTAGCTGTTTTGTCAGCATCCTCATTTTCTGTAAAAGCATCATTTTTCACCTGTGTAGGTGAAAAAACTGAGGAATGCACATAAAATGTTTTACTTAAAATCACAACCTGAAAAATATTAAACCCTATTCAAACAAATTAACATTTACTGTGTGCTTACTGTGTTCACTAGGTTCTTATATGTATTAACTCATTTAATTACTACATGAACCCATCTGAAATATTTACTGTTATCACACATTAAAAAAAGTCCGGGAAGCTGGGCATGGTGGCGCATACTTGTAATCCCCATTTAGGAGGCTAAGACCGGAGGACCGTGGTTTGTAGACAGTCTCAAATACTTAGTGAGACCCTTTGCAACTCAGTGAGACCTGGTTTCAGAATAAAGAAAAAAAATACGTCAGGGGGTGTAGCTTGGAGGTCAAATGCCCCTGGGTTCCATCTCCAAAACTGCAAAAAAAAAAAAAAAAAAAAGCCCAGATGCTAACAATTTACCTACGATCACAAAGCACAAAGTGGAACAACTGGACACACACCCACACAGCCTGATTGCTTATGTTCCTCAGAATTTATGCATATTTACATATCTGTATTATCTTCGTCTGTTTGGGCTGCTCCAACAGAATACCTTACACTAGATGGCATAAGGACAACAGAGATTTATTTTCCCATACTTTTGGAGGCTGGAAGTCTGAAGACAAGACACTGATGGATGTGCTGTATGGGGAAGACCCACTTTCTGGCTCACAGATGGCCATCTTCTAACTCATCATACGGAGGAAGGGCTGAGGGGCCTATGTGGAGTCTCTTTTACAGGGTATTAAGTCCATTCGTGAGGACTGGCCCTCATGATTTAATACCACCCCAGGGGCTCTACCCCATTACCATCAGCCTGGGATTAAGATTTCAACATAATGAATTTTGAGGGAGGACACAAATATGAAGAGAATTTAATATTCCAACAATGCGATATAATTATATGTGTAAATATTATTAACATATAAATATCCAGCAACTTTTTGGGGCTCTCCAAAACTTAGTGAGATCCTGTTTCCTAATAAAAAAATAAAGTAGGGTGAGGGTGTAGCTCATAGGCAGAATGCCCCTGGGTTCAATCCCTAGTACAAAAAATAGTATAAATTTAAGTAACAATATGCATGAACATCATGTGATTATATACAATTCTCTTACTTTCATTTTTTTCAGGTTCTACATTCTTTGGTTCTGACTCGTGAGTCATATCTACTCCTTTCATTAATATAGTGACATAATGATAATTCTCCTCCTCAATGAAAGAATTCACCACTGAGGAGAAGCGGACATTTTTCAGGTGAAGAGCTGCTTCTTCCCACGTTTCCCTTTGCGTACACTCCAGGTCTCACCATTTTAAAAAAGATGAAACGGGGGTGCAGAGTCTCACTGGTCCATTAGAGTGCAAGGCAAGCTGGTAGGTAGTAAATATCTGTGCTTATCTACAGTGATTGGACGTTGTCCAAGGTCAGCCACAAAGCCTTGCTGCTTGAGGTTTAGAAAAATCCACTTTCCTTCTCTTGGGCGCAAGGACCAAAGTCAAAGTGACCCCCCCGGAAGCTGAAAACTGCTGGCAGCAAATGATCCTTTCCTCTTCCCCAGGAGGACACAGTGAGGATGCCCGCTGCTGGTCATCACTACTTCCACCCCAACTCCAGTCCGCCACCCTAGGCCTCCCCACTGGCCGCCATCGCGCGCTGACCCTATACTTTATTTGGAAACAGAGTCGTCACAAGAGTTATAATTTCATCAGAGGACGAATCCATTGGCATTTACCAGGTGGGAGCCTGGGCAGGTGGGGTATGGCTGGCAGTGAGTCCTTGGGCGTGTGGCCTTGAGGATTATATATAGTCCCTGTTCCCATCACTTGCTCTTTGGCTTCCAGCCTCTGTAATGTGAGAGCAGAGCTCATTCTCTCCCTCTCTCTTTGCTTCCCACTGCCACAAGCTGAGCACCACAGACCTGGCCTGACATGGACTGAACCCTGAAATCTACAAAACCTGTGAGCAAATCTACCTTTCTCCAAGTGGTGTGGTCACTTGTTTTGGGTTATGGCAGTGAGGATGCTGACTGAGATATTCAGGTTTCCTTACAGATATGTTGGTTTGGAACTAGTGACAAAGATGACCTGCCTGATATTCAGGAGTAACCACCACACAGTGGTAGATGGTAGGAGAACACAGATTCTGCAGTCTTTCAATAGCCTGAAACCATGGAGGAGAGCATCTTCATGCACATGCTCCATGCAGAGAAGCCAGCAGTTCCACTGACTGCATAGCTGATTCTCAGGGAGTCTTCATGAGAGAGGACTTTCTCCACGTGACTTCTTGTTTAGGAAACCCTACAACTTTATGACTGTTGCCTGCCCATCCTGTATACAACACCAAAGAAAGTTCCATTCTCCATAGCTATCAGACATCAATCCAGTCCTCTCAAGGTCCAGGTTCTAGTATAGAATGAAGGTTAAGGAGCTTCTTCTACCTGCCTAAAGTACAAATACTGATCAACCTATATGTACAAAGAAGAGTCAGAAATCAATGTTTGTAAAGATTCTTTTGCTCTAAAGGATGAATAAACATAACAGCAATGAACTGTTTGAGAATGACCCTTGGGTGATCACTGCACACAAAGGGTCCATAGTCCCTGATGCACCACTCACAATCCACAAATTCTCTGAATGTTTACTTCACACAAACATATGGTCATGTATATTGATATCTATCAATTTCACTGAGTGTGTGTGTGTGTGTGTGTGTGTGTGTGTGTGTGTGTGTGTGTTAGCAAACATTTAATGAGATATCATGGGGGGTGCAAGAAAGTCTTGATTTTGAGCTTTCTTTCTTTCCTTCTTTCTTCCTTTATTCTTTAATTTACTTGTTGTACTGGGGATTGAACTCAGGGGCCTTGTACCTCTGAGCCTCACCCCTATTAATTTATTTTGAAGCAGGATCTCATTAAATTGTAGAGGACCAAAGTTGCTGAGGCTGGCTGGGAACCTGAAACCCTCCTGTCTCAGCCTCCCAAGTACTAAGATTACATCTTGCACCACCATATCTGGCTGGTTTTGAGTTTATAAGGTATAACTATCATGCCATGACTACACTCAACTTACCCACCTGATACCACTGGACAATTAACTGAGAAGAGATGAGCACTATAAATGATCACAAGCTAGTTCCAATGAGCTCCAGCACACATATCAATACGTGCATACTATCCACTTGTCCCACCCCTGAGTAGCAGCCTCAACTCCAAGTTCAAATATAAAAAGACACTGCATTATATCTCTCCAGAACACACATGCCTCATATTTCCTAAACACACGTACAACTGCTACCTGTACCCTGAATTCACAGACCACTAAACTACATAAAGTTTGCTACATAAAATTTTACACAAAAATTCTATTCACCCTAAACATTCATATTCTACTCCTACAACTATGCATACACATATAGCATGTATCACACACAAATATGTACAACAAACACCCTGTCTAGAGTGAAAATCTAAAAAACTCACCACCTAAAAACAGACCCACACAAAAATCTCACAGCTCTAAAACACATATACATAGAAATACACACTCAATCTAGTCTATTTCCAAAAATATGTAATGACTCTTATATAAAAAGAAATAGTAAACACAACAGAAGCATAGATTTAAGGATCCTGAAAACATGAGAATAGGGGCCACAAAGACAACAATAAATCCTTAAAACCCCTTAAAAATGGAAGAACTCAATTCAGAAGTGCAAAAATGCCAGAAGAAAAATTTGATCTTACTATAACCTAAGATGTTAAGAATGAAATCAGAAAGAATATACAGAATGTGAAAATATAACAATAAAGATAATGAAACTCTAAAAACCAAACCAAGCTAAAAACCAAACAAAACCCTGAATGAAATAAAACGCAATAAACCAAATAAAAAATTTAATAGAAAGTATCATCAACAGACAAGACCACAAGCAAAAGAATCTCAGGCTTAGAAGACATGGTGTTTAAACTTGAACATTCAGTCAATAATAAAGAAAATACAATACAAGACGATCATAAGAATATTTACTGTGTGTGTGTGTGTGTGTGTGTGTGTGTGTGTGTATGTGTGGTACTGGGGTTCCTGGAAGCCCTTCTACCTCTGGGCTATACTCCCAAACTTATTTTTTTTTATATTTTTATTTGGAAACAGGTCTCTTGAGCCAGCGTGGCTCGCTTCGAACCTGCGTGATCCTCCTGTCTCTGCCTCACAAGCGCGGGGATTACAAGCATGTGCACCACACCTGGCTCCATTATCTGAATATTTAAGTAATATTAAAGAACATCAATGATAAATCGGGTTCCTCCCTTCCCACACATGATCTCGCAGCAAAGACAGGAGGAGGAACCCTGGAGGCAGAGAGTATGCTCCACAATAGTCACAAGAGGATCCGCCTTCTCACGCTTAGTCCCACCCCCCAAAATATCAGCCTTAAAATAGAAGTACTTCTGCCCCTGAACCGGGTGAGGTTATGCCATTTGATTGAAACTGGTCCCCCGTCCTATGACTGGACCCCATCCCCAAGAAGGGAGCTCCTGGCAGGATTACAGCTGCCTCCTCTCATAACTCACACTGCATCTACATAGCATCTCTTCAAAGAGCTTTCATCATGGTGCCTACCCCAGGATGACTATTTACTATTATTAATACTTCTTTTTTTATTGCGAGTCTGAGGATGGAACCCAGGGGCATTCAACCTCTGAGCTACACCCCCTGCCCTATATTTTATTCTTTACTTTGAAACAGGGTCTTACCAAGTTGCAGAGGGCCTCACTAAGTAGCTGAGGCTATCCACGAACCAAGATCCTCCAGAATGCTGGGAATACAAGTTGTGTGCCACCACACCCTGCTATTATTTAAAAAAAATTTTTTTCCTTTCTTCTTCAACTCTCCAACCTGCCGCCACTGCGGAGTGCTCCACGTGGCTGGAACCACCTACCCAGCAACTGCTGGTCACTGCCGCCAGCTCTTCCACCTCCAGCCGTGGTTCTGCCTGCTTCCTGGGCAGCTTTTGAGCTGCATTTCCCAAGGTCACCGCCAAAAGCCTAGGCCAGGGCCAACAGCCTATGACCTCCTTCTTAGGTACTTCCCACCTGGCCCCGCCCACCATTTGGGGCACTTCCCGCCCACACTCCTCTACTCCCTCACTTATGTCCACCTTTTAGACCTTCCACAACTCAGTTCTGGCCATCCTGGCTCCAACTCCCGCCTGGACTTGAATTTGCTGTCACCACCGCTCTGGTCTGTCTGCCCGGAACCAGGCTCCCGTGGCCCAGACTTGGTTTCTGACACAGGCCCTTCCACGCCCCCCCTTCCTGAACCCCATCCCCAGCCAGGCTCAAGTGCTCATACCACCTGGCCCAACCTCAGGGTCTGCTGGGTGTGTGGCAACCATTTTATTTCCATACCGCAGCCGGCAGCCACACTTCAACCAGCAGCTCTGTCAAGAGCCAGCGACCATCTTTAATTCCACCCAGCTGCTCGCCAGCAGCCATCTTTAATTCCACCCAGCGCCACTCACGCCAAGCCCCAGTGGCCATCTTTAATTCCACCCAGCAGTTCTGCAGCGTGCCTCTAGATATGCAGCTTCTCAGCGCTTCTACTATCGCCTGCACTGGCTGGCAACACTTCACTCCGGTGAGCTTCCCCTTCCCTGGGCAAGCGGGTCTGGCATTAAGCCTCTCCCGGACTTAGGCTCACGACTGTTAAAAATTCAAATATTTGGTGTCCAGATCCCCTAGGGCAGCCAGGCTGCCCTGCAGTTGTGTAAACAGTGTGGAGATGTTCTTCTCAAGCACAACCCTGCCCTGTTTCCAGATGTTAAACAGAATTTTTGGGATGCCTATTTCCTGTTTTTCGTTCTTGCCCGCTGACCAGTTATGAAGGGAAAGCAACAATCCAAATTTGACTCCCAGTCTGCACTAGGTCATGCTCTGGTTGATCTCCAGACTCTGGGTTTATCTAGGGAACTGTGCCTTGAGTGGCTCATTTTTTTCTATACAAGGTCTGGCCTGTGTTTGGTACTTTAGATCTTAGAATGTTGACTGATCTCAGTAACTTTTGCAAACAGTCTGGTAAATGGTTGGGAGTGCTTTACCTGCAGGATTTTCTTTGCATGAGTTCCTGGCTTTCCCTTTCTACCCCTTCCTACCCTACTGCCCGAGTCATGCTGGCCGGGGATTGCCACCAGTCACAGTTGCCATCTTGTTTGCCACATGGAAGCTCACAGGCGCCACCTGGTGGTCTTTCTGCATCACAGGGCTGCAATTCTGCTGACTCAGAGTCTCCATTTTGTGGTGACATATGGGTGCTAGAGTGTGACCCAGCCGAGTTACAGGCAGGCCCCATTTTCTGATGACCCTGACCCACAAGATCTCTCCTCACCACCGTGACCACCATCTTATTCTGGGGCAGCCTCCCACTCTAACCCACCCCTTTCCCCCCAGCTTCCTCCCTTAAGGGACCAACCCTTACCTCCCCCTCACCTATTCCTCTAAGTCATCATACATGTTCCACAGACTCCCCTTCTCTCTTGGCCCCACTTTGTTGTTTTTTTTCTTTTTTTGGTGGTACTGGGGTTCCTGGAAGCCCTTCTACCTCCGGGTTACACTTCCAGACCTATTTTATACTTTTTATTTTGAAACAGGGTCTCTTAAGCCAGCAAGGCTAGCTTTGAACCTGCGTGATCCTCCTGTCTCCGCCTCCCAAGCGTGGGGATTAAAAGCGTGCACCACCACGCCCAATGTTCTTGGCCCCACTTTGTGAGGTAGCTGGTGCAGAAGGTGTAGTCTGTGTCCATGTTCCTTTTTCCCTCCCTGACCTTGCTCAACTTGCAAAGAAACTGGGCTTTTTTTTTTTTTTTTTCTGAGCTGGCCATCATCCACTGTTGGGGCCACCAGGCAGAATCCTTCTTAGTGGCCAAAGGGAACAATAAAGCTGATTGTACAGCAAGACAGCTAACACAACAAGCTCAACCAAGCCCACTGGCCTCTGTACTATTTTTAACCGTCCCTCAATGGTGCCTAATTACAGCCTGGCTGAATGGAAATACTGGATCAAGCTTGGGGCATCCAGCACAGGGTTTGGATGGCTTATGATATAGAATAAGATTGTTCTGCCTGAGGCTCAGGCCGAAAAAGTCATTAGCCTAATACACAATTCCCTACACGTGGGACCTATGGCGCTTAAGCATTTCCTAAGCCCCTTGTTTTATTCTCCTCTCCTGCAGCAGCTTATTAGTAAAGTCAGTGCCTCCTGTTCTACTTGCACTGCTGTGTCTCCCCAAGGAGACCTTTGCCCCTCCTTTCCTACCCACTAAATGAGAGGACACTTGCCAGGACAGGATTGTCAAATCGACTTCAACCATATGCTGCCTCACAAAAAACTTAAATATCTTCTTGCCATGGTCAATACCCTAACAGGTTGGGTAGAGGCTTTTCCCACAAAGGACAAGATGGCTAACACAGTTGCCAATGTTCTATGCTCTGACATCATCCCTCAGTTTGTACTCCCTAATTCCTTACAGTCTAATAATGGACCAGCTATTATGTCTAAGGTTACTCAACAGGTGGCACAAGCTCTTGGCATTTTTTGGAAGCTCCACATCCCATATTGACCACAGTCATTAAGAAAGGTAGAAAAAATGAATTCAATTCTTAAAAAACATCTAACAAAACTCTCCCTGGAGCTGCGGGTATTGTGATCTGAACTCCAACCACTGGCTCTGGCCCCTGGCTACGAGTCCCTTTGAATTGCTATATGGTCACCCTATTTTGCTTAATCACACTCTCCCTTTGGACCCCCCTCCTTTGGCTTCCTATCTCCCTTGTCTTTTCTCAGGCATCTTCTTAGGGAACTTACTGACTGATATCTTCCCCAAACTGGGACTGAAGGAGCGACTCCATACCCGGCAGTAAAGGCCCTTAAGCCAGGGGATCAAGTCCTCCTCAAGTCACTCCAACCAAAACATCTCCAACCACGGTAGATTGGGCCATTTACAGTGATCCTCACCACACCTACTGTAGCCAAACTGCTGGGGAGTTGGGGGTCTGCTCAACCGCCTGACTAAACTTCCGAGGAATCAGCTACATGTACCATTGTGCATGTTGGGGTCTGCACAACTGCCTGACAAAACCACGAGAACTTCCGATGAATCAGCAACATGTAGGGCCAAGCGGATATGGAGGGCGTAACTACTTCCCTTGCCCCCGCTAGCCCAATTTGGTAATGTTGAGCCTTATTGGCTCATATAATGCTTCCATGCTTGTGAACCTCTCGTGCATTGTATAATGATTGGCTACAAGTTATGTGCTTTGCGCGTGCAAGAGTGACCTTTAGCGTGATAGGTTAGAATAGTTTCCTGTTGGAAATCCCTCTTGCAGTTATTTGCTTTAAATGGGGTTGCCTGAGAAAAATAAACAAGATCCTGCTTGACACAACTCCTGGCTCCATGTGTTGTTGCTGTTCGGGGCCGTCGGCACTCACTTTTCCGCTCAGCCTCACTGCTGATGGGCTGGACCCGTCAATGGGGGACCCCAACTAGCATCATCTAACACAGCTTAAAAGAGCTCAGCTACAACAGCCTCAGGACAAATTCTCTTGTACAGCCCTGTGTTGGAACTCTTTCTCGGCGAAACACTGACAGGCTAATTGGTCTGCAGATGAGTGTCCACTCATAAAATATGGGGAAGTCCAGTTCTAAACCTGACCCTGCCTTAGAATCCCTTCAACTCTTTCTCAAGAGTCAAGGACTTAATCTCACTGATAACCAAGCCACCCATGCCTGGAGGTACCTTTTAAAATCTGCCCCATGGCTCCCTGAAAGTAATCTCTTTGATTGGGATATCTGGGATGGAGTCGAGGGACTGGTTGGGCGAGCCCAGACAGATCCCCCCCGGGGGTTCTCCCCAAATCTCTGCACTTAAAAGTTGTTTTCCCCCACGATCCCAAAGAAACTCGCTGACCGTGGCCCCAAGCCAGCAGAAAAAGGGGCCGCTGAGCATACACCCTCCACCGCTCCCTAAGCCCCTAAGAACCCTCCCGATTCCTCCCTCGATCCCTTTGAGGACGCTCCATGGAAGGGCTCCCCACAGCCACTTTCCCCAGCCAATTACTTCTCCATACCCTCGGCTTCACTGCCATATGCGGGTGAAGGGTAAACTGGAGGGACTGTGGGCCTCTTTCCTGTCAGTGTCAACTCAGGAGGAGACCGCACTGCATCCTGGTACCCCTGGGAACCACATGACCTAAAAGAAAATAGAAAGGCTGTGGCAGAGGACTGGCCTAACTCGCCTTGGGCAGACACCCTTACAGAAGGATTATCCCACCAGGCGCTTGTTCTGCGTGACTGGAGAGACCTCACTAAGGCTCTTTTTCCTAAGTGGACAGAGTACTTTCAGGAGGAGTGTAAAATCCAGGGTGAACGGAATCAAGTTGCTCATCCTGTTATACCTCTAAATTATGACATGCTCTCTGGTACAGATGATCAGTTCACCACTGACCTCCAATAGGCGGCCTTACTGCTGCCTTTAATTTTATATGTTTTCATGGGAAGCACCCTATGCATGGCTCTTTTGGCCCAGATGGGAGAGCCCACTCATTGGATTCATCTTGCTATAGGAGGGGTGCCCCGGGTCTATGCAATAATTGACCAAATTACTGATTGCATAATTAAAGGAATGGACATTGCATATCATCTGTTTGGAACAGACCCTCATGAAATAATAATTCCATACTGGCTGTCAGAATTCACTTGGCTACAAAAAAATAATGCAAGGATAGTGATTGCTCTAGAGGGTTTTCTCGGCAACCTAGATTGCCACTATGGTCCTTATAGGTGGATGAGCTCCTACATACAATTAGAATGGAGACCCCCCCCGAAAATATTAGTTTTAACTTGGAATCCGAGTTTCTATTCCATTTTCACTGATGGGGGTCATGTGGGGGCCTCAATAATCATCTACCCCCCCTTCATTAGTGGTGATGATCCTCAACCTATACACACAAATATCTCATCCAATAGAGGGCTCGCCCCAGTTTAAAGAGCTTTTTGCTGTGACTTTGGCTTTACTAACAATACAATAACCTATTAATTTATTTTCAGATAGCCTATATGTGGTCAACCTGTTGCCTCTTTTGATGGATGCTTACATTAAATTGGATGCCAATCCCATTACCCCTGTAATGATACAAACACAATGTTTACTTAAAGAAAGGAGTAACCCAATCTTCTTTCAACACCTCCATGGCCATCAAGATTTACCTAGCCTCCTTTCCAAAGGAAATCAGGTTGCTGATATATTTGCTTTTTCTATCTATACCCTAACGGAAGCCACTCGTTTTCATCAGCTTACTCAAACAAACTGGAGGGGGTTAAAACACAAGTATCCACACATACCAATAACAGATCTGAAAAAAATCGTGCGGACCTGTCGATTCTGCCAACCCTTCCTTCAAGTACCCCCGCACCACAAATCTAGGGCAGCAACCCTCGAGGATTGCGCCCCAACAATCTTTGGCAATTGATGTAACTCATTATCCCCCCTTTGATAAATTAAAATACATTTTTGTGTCATTTTTGTGTCACAAGACAACACGCTGGGCCTCAGACCACGCAGGAGAAAAGACTGAACATGCTATTACTCATATGCTACAACGTTTGTTACCCTTGGGTTGCCTGACCAGGTAAAAACGGATAACAGACCATGTTTTATTGACAAGGCCTTTGCTGTTTTCCTCCAAACCTGAAATATCTCCCATACTACGGGCATTCCGTATAACCCCAGAGGGCAGGCCATTAAAGAAAGATTTAATCATACCTTAAAGGATGGATTACAAAAACAAAGGGGGGACTCATTACCCCCACATGACAGACCAGAACTTTCACCATTCCAGAAACATTGGTCATCCTCAATCACATATACATCTGTCTTGGTGAAATGGAAAGAGCCACTCACAGGCATATGGAGAGGGCCAGACTCATTGATTATGGCTGGAAGGGGATTTGGATGCATCTTCCCTCCAGATGAAAAGAGACCCCTGTGGGTTCCAGCAAGGGACATTAAATATCTTCCGCCATGCACTAATAATTGTGAGTCCAGGGAAAAAGAGATCCCTGAGATTAGCTCTCTCTTCTTAATTGCAAAAAGAGATACAAAATGGAGTCCAAAATCCTCATCGGTCTGATCCTATTAGCACAAGTAGGGTATCGTATACAAGGATTTGGAGACCCAGGTAAGGCAAGAGAGATCCTTAATAAAAGGATGGGGTGGCCCTGTCATTGTAAAGGGGGTACCTTCCCAGTACTCTCCATAGATGGACAGGCTATAATCCATTTTACAAGCCACATTTAGACTCCCTTGCAGATGCAGTGTTACAAAACTGGAAAGAATTAGACTTGTTATTGGCCAAAAAGGGAGGCATATGCTTGTTTTTACAGGGAAAATGCTGTTTTTATGAAAAAATGCTGGCAAGATCTACAAGAAAACCCATTATGGACAAGCTTCAATGGGCTTTTGCCTTATTTTTCCCTCTATTTGGCCCCCTTGTGTCTCTCCTGATTGTTTGTAACCTGGGCCCCTGTATCCTCAATAGATTAGTTCAATTTGTAAAACAACAGCTAGAGGCAGTTAAAATACATTAGGTAAAGATCCAACACCATGACTGGCATTCTGACTATGAACATTCCTCCTCTACTCCCCATGTACCCAAATGATGGGTAAGATCCTCAGAGGAGGACAACCTATGACAGGGGCTGGGATAGTTTATGAGCAGCTATTAAGCATGAATACCCAATGATGGGTAAGATCCTCAAAAGAGGACAACCTAAGACAGGGACCATGCATTTCGCCCTCATATATAAAAAGGGGGAGATATTGGGGTCTGTACAACTGCCTGACAAAACCACGAGAACTTCCAATGAATCAGCAACATGTATTGCCGAGCCGATACGGAGGGCGTAACTACTCCCCTTGCCCCCGCTAGCACAATTTGGTAATGTTGAGTCTTATTGGCTCAAATAATGCTTCCATGCTCATGAACCCCTCATGCATTGGATAATGATTGGCTACAAGTTATGTGCTTTGCGCATGCAAGAGTGACCTTTAGCGTGATAAGTTAGAATAGTTTCCTGTTGGAAATCCCCCTTGCAGTTATTTGCTTTAAATTGGGTCGCCTGAGAAAAATAAACGAGATCCTGCTTGACTCAACTCCTGTCTCGTGTACTTCTGTTCAGGCCATAGGCACTCATCTTCTTTCTCAGCCCCACCACAGATGGGCTGGACCCGTCACTGGGGGACTGCAACTGGCATCATCTAACATGGCTAAAAAGGGTCAGCCGCAACAGCCTCAAGACAAATTCTCTTGTACAGCGTTGGGCCCACTAAACATTTTTCTCTGCATAATTCTCTTTAATGTTTTTATTTTAGCAGGTCAACTTGTTTACATAGTACGGTGCTCTCCCTCTCTGAAAGCCAGGCAGCCATAAGTATTAAGCTCTCTAAAATCCATTACTGATGTTTCTGACCCAATAGCATGCTTTTCCATTTGACCAGACTGACCCGAACCCACTCACTGCTGAAAAGAGTGGCGTGTGTCTCTCAGGGAAAATGCTATTAATGATTCTGATCTAATGAAGAAAAACTGCTAAAAATGGCAGTGTATGTCTCTATCAGGAAAAATTGCTGCTATCATATTAATAAATCTAGTGACAATCCACCTCATATCTCAAAGGGCTCCAAGGACCAGCTCTTCCATTCCAGGCCAGGGCCCAGTAGTTGGTGGGCTCCTGCCCAACCTGGGACCATCTCTATTTGCCTTTTCTTTTAATAGCTCCTTGCCTGTTACAGTCTATTTTTTTTTTTTGTGGTAAAATGATCTCATTGAGTAGAGAAGATAAAGAGCCAGCTTCCTATGAGTAACAGGACTGCAGGGTTGCACAGGTTTTGCACTAGCTTTAATGTCCTGCTGTTGACTTATTTGAATAATTAAAAAATTTTATTGGTACATTATATTCATATATTATATTGGGGTAAAAAACGTGTGTGTACATACATGTACACATCACTGAGTTAACCCCTACCCAATTCCCACCCTCCCCATCCCTCCTTCCCTTCCTTGGCTTAGTGGTTGACTTCAATATGTTTAAGTACCTTGTGTGTTTTACTGAATTTCATTCTTCTCCCCTCCCACCCCCTCATTTAGGTTGTCTTGTTTGATCCTCTATAGGATTTCCTTTTTCATTTAGAGTTCCTCCTATGACCTATTTCTCCTTAGCTTTCACATATTTGGGAAACCATCTGATTTCTTTTTTGTGGCTGACTATAATCTCCCTTAGCATAATGTCCTCCAGTTCTATCCATTTCTCTGGAAATGATGTAATTGAGTTTTTTTATGGCTGAGTAAAATTCCATTGTGTACATACCCCAAAGTTTTGTAATCTATATATCTGTTGATGGACATCTTGGCTGGTTCCATAGTTTGACTATGGCGAATTGTGCAGCTATAAACATAGATACACTCCACGCCCAGCTGGAGTGATTCTAATTGGTTTGCCTCTGAATGTCACTTGGCCTTTTATGTTGCAGTTAAGATTCTCTCCTTGGCTTCCACATTGGTCATTTTGACAATTATGTGGCGTGGGGAACCTTTTCTCTGATCCTGTTTAAAGGGAGTTCTGTAAGTTTCCTGGACCTGTGTATCGATCTCTTGCTCTATGTTTGGAAAATTTTCTATTTCTTCCTTGAAGAGATTATTGATCCCTTTGGTTTCACCTTCTTTTCCCTCCTCTATTCTAATTATTCTTAGGTTAGGTCTCTTAAAATGGGCCCATATTTCTTCAATGTCAAATTCCTGCTGTCAGATTTTCTTTTCTAAATTAGAAATGATGCATTTGTTTTTGGAGTGATCATCTTCTAGGACCGAGATTCCATTCTCCATGTAGTCTAATCGATTGCTTATACTTTGAATTGAGGCCTTTACTTCAATGATTGCATTCTTTATGTATTTTAAATTATCTCTAAATTCTTTTCGAAGGTCCTGTATTATTTCTACAGTTATATTCCTGACTTGATCTTCTGGACATCTCTGAATCTAAGTGTTATTAGGTTCTGATGTTGTGGGGTTGTGGGCATTCATTGTTCCATTGTTATTCCTCTTTCCCATGATTTCAGAAGTTTGTGCCTTCTCTTGGTTCTTCCCTGGGTCACTACGACTTCACTTAGCGTGCTCTGGATTTCGAGTCTGTTGTAATCTCAGTCCCCACTACTCCTTTACGGGGTTGTATCGCAAAGTCTCAGACCCAGGGAGTTAATCGAGGCTGTGCAAGACCATGGGGGTACCAGGCTAGGTGTTTTCCCATGGGGAGCTGCAACTAGGGTGTGGTATCTCTGCCACAGCTACTCCTTCACTGGGTGGGACTGCAAAATCTCAGACTAGGGAGATTATGAAAGCTGCACAAGTCCCTGGGGGTACAGTACTGAGATTTCTCCTTTAGGGGCCACAATTTCACTTACGGTTTTTGAGTGTGCTGATCGGAAGCTGTCGCGGGTGTGGTGAACTTGCTGCCACCTCTGGAAGTATGGCACTGCTGCCATGCCCTTGGCTGGTTGAGGCTGGCATATTTCTTTTCTGGTTTTGAGCTCCATTCTGATTACCTGGAGGGAGTGAAGAGCTTGGCCACTGGGGCTTTTAGATGTTCTTTGCACTGAAAAAACTGAATTACACCTGAATGATCCACAGCTGCTCACTTCAATTCCTTATTTACCTTTCTTCTCTGGAGCCTGGTGGATTGTCGAGTGCACTGATGTGGAGCTGTTGTGGGTGGGGTGAACTCGTCACAGCTGCTGGCAATATAGCGCTGCTGTTGCACTCTTGGCCGTGAGGCTGGGGTATCTCTTTTCTGGTTTAGAACTCTGTTCTGAGTCCCTTTCTTCTCTGGAGCTTGGTGCTGTAAGACAAGATGGCACCGGCGTGGCTCCGCCACAATGATGTGGGTTGGTTTCTTTTCTGGTCTCTGGTTGTTCTTCTAGTCTTCTTTTTCTCTGTCCCTTGTATTTACAGTTTTTATTTCTCTGCTGATGGTGTTTTCTGGTTATGAAAAGCGGTGATTTTGTGGCAATAGAGATCGACTGTTAGTGGGACTCATAAATACTGCTTTTCTCAGTCGCCATCTTCCCAGAAGTCTCTGTTACAGTCTTCTTGAACACACATCACAAAGCTGTCCACGGCAACGTCTGACTCCCTGTAGCCTGACTCCCACCTACCCACTTCCAGAGGACCTGACCTCTCCCATTGAAGGGGCCCCCCTACAATGCCCCCTGAAAGCAAAACTTGCTTAAGACTTCATTTCTGCCCATTATCTCCAAAAGGCTGGGATAATAAGCCAGGTACCTCCCCTCCCCCATGTGATCTCGCAGCAAATGCAGGAGGCGGAATCCTGGAGGCAGAGAGTCTGCTCCACGAGAGTCAGAGAGAATCCGCATTCCAATGCTTAGTACCATCCTGAAAATATTGGCCTTAAAATAGAAGTACTTCACCGGGCATGGTGGTGCACGCTTGTAATTCCCGCACTTGGGAGGCAGAGACAGGAGGATCACACAGCTTCAAAGCAAGCCTTACTGGATTAAGAGATCCTGTTTTCAAAGAAAATATAAAATAGGTCTGGGAGTGTAGCCTGGAGGTAGAAGGGTTCCATCCCCAGTACCACCAAAAAAAGAAGTACTTCTGCCCTTGAACCCAGGTGTGGTTCTGCTGGTCGATTGGGACTGGACCCGTCTTACAACTGGCCCCTCATCCCCGAGAGAAGAGCTCCTGGCAGGATTAAAGCTGGTTCCATACATCGCTGTGATCACCTCCTCTCATAACTCACACCACATATACATAGCATTTTTCTGAAGATCTTTCAATTGAGAGACCAAACAAAAGGGTAATCAGCACTAAAGAAGCTCTGGAGGCACAAACCAAGGACAAATAACCTTTTTAGAAAAATTATACCACAGAGCTTATTAAACTTAGAAAAGGAGATGGACATTCACATAGAGGAAATACTCAGAACTCCAAAGAGACAAGAACAAAACAGGACTTCTCGCTGGGCATGGTGGTGCACGCTTGTAATCCCTGCACTTGGGAGGTAGAGACAGGAGGATCACACAGGTTCAAAGTCAGCCTCGCTGACTTAAGAGACCCTGTTTCCAAATAAAAAATATGAAATAGGTCTGGAGGCTCTGCGTGGTGGCGCACACTTTTAATCCTCGCGCTTGGGAGGCGGAGACAGGAGGATCATGCAGGTTCAAAGCCAGCCCCGCTGGCTTAAGAAACCCTGTTTCCAAAAATAAAATAGGTCTGGGAGTGTAGCCTAGAGGTAGAAGGGTTTCCAGGAACTCCAGTACCACCAAAAAATAAAATATAAAATTTTTAAAAAAAAAGGTCTGGGAGTGTAGCCCGGAGAAAGAAGGGTTCCATTCCCAGTACCACCGCCCCCCCCAAAAAAAACTTCTCTTTGTCACAATATAATCAAAATGAACTTAATATGAAGGTCAAAAATAGAATCCTGAAAGCATTGCCGGGTGTGGTGGCGCACGCTTGTAATCCCCGCGCTTGGGAGATGGAGACAGGAGGATTGCGCATGTTCGAAGCCAGCCTTGCTGTCTTAAGAGACCTTGTTTTCAAATAAAAATATAAAAATAGGTCTGGGCATGTATCCTGGGAATAGAAGGGTTTCCAGGAACCCCAGTACCACCAAAAACAAAAAAGAATATAAAAGTATCAAGAGAGAAAGACATATCACATTCAGAGTCAAATCAGTAAGATTTACACAATATTTCTTAACCCAAACTCTAAAAGCCAGGAGGGCTTGGAATAAAGTGCTCCAAGTCCAAAAGAAAAATATTTCCAACCAAGATTGCTATACCAGCAAAGCTATCTTTCAAAATTGACAAAGAAATAAAAAAACTTTCAAGATAAGTAGAAACTAAAATAACTCATGACTACTAATTGAGCTCTACAGAAAACACTTAAATAACACACAAAAACGAAAGGTAAAATAATTCTCAGAGCCAGAGAAGGGAAGAATTCCATTAGAAGAGAAACTAAAGAAGAAGACTAAATTAAGAAGAAGTAGACCAAAGATATAATTCCAAATGTGAGAAGAATATCTCTATATTAACTCTGAATGTAAATAGTCTCAACTCCCCAAATAAGACACACTGGCAACGTGATTTAAAAATGAAAATTCAACTACATGTTATTCACCTTCTAGGCGAAGATATTCACAGGATAAAGATGACAAAATGGAAAAAGTTATTCTGTGCAATGGAAGACGAAAAGCAAGCAAAGGTAACTACCATCATTGCCAACAAAGCAGACTTCAAGCCAAAACATAGAAGAGAAAAACAGTGTCACTTCTTACTGAAAAGGGAACAACTGACCAAAAATACATAATAATATAAACATTTATGTGCCAAACAGTGGCATGCCCACTTATTTAATTAAAACAGTATTTGACATTAATACTAATTAAATAATAATTAAAGAGATTGGTACTATAGTTTAAAAAAAAAACTTTCTAACCACAGCAAAACAGCCCAGGACCAAACAGATTTTCAGCCTAAATGCTACGAGAACTTTATAGAACTACAAGAACTTTTTACAAGAATCTTTTTACAAGAATCTTTTAAATTCTACAAGAACTTTAAAGAATGAATTGTCAATTCTCCTGAAACTATTCCATGAAATAGAAAATAAAAAAAGGGGGAGGATACTTCCAAACTCATTTTATAAAGTCACTATCACCTCAACATCAAAACTAAATAAGATAACTCAAGGAAAGAAAATTGAAGGCCAATGTCTTTGGTGAACAAACACATAAAAGATCTTAATACTAGCAATTTGTATTTCAAACCACATCAAGAAGACTGAAGCATCAACAAGTTGCTTTCATTCCAGGAATGCAAGTTTGTTTCAACATACAAAAGTCAAGAAATAGAATTCATCACATAAGCAGAATCAAGGACCACAATCAAACAATCATATTAAGAGATGCAGAAAAGCATTTGACAAAATCTAACACAAATTCACGTTCAAAACACTGAAGAAATTAGGAATGGAAGGAACTTACCTCTACATCAAAAAGGATATATATGATAAATCCAAAGCCAACATCATGCTGATGCATTCATAAGGAAACTGAAAGCATTTCCTCTTAAATCAGGAACAAGACAAGGATGCCCACTATCACGACTCCTATTCAATGTAGTACTTGAAATTCTAGCCAGGTCAATAGGCCATAGATGAAAACTAAAGGGATAAAATAGAAAAGCAGTAAACTTATTTGTTTGCATATGATATGATTCTATATTTAGAAGATTCCCACCCTCCAAAAAAACCCTCAACCAGAAGACTCCTAGAGCTAATAACCAAATTAAGTCAGCTCACAAAATTTGAAAAAAATTGAGGAAATTAGAAAACAATTCCACTCAAAAATACTTAGGAATAAATTTTAAAAAGGAAATAAAAGCCAGGCATGGTGGTGCACACTTGTAATCCCCGCGCCTGGGAGGCAGAGACAAGAGGATCGCTCAGGTTTGAAGCCAGCCGCGCTGGCTTAAGAGACCCTGTTTCCAAATAATAAAGTATAAAAATAGTTCTTGGAGTATAGCTCGGAGGTAGAAGGGTTTCCAGGAACCCCAGTACCACCCAAAAAAAGGAAGTAAAAGATTTCTACAATAAAAATTATAGAACACTAAAGAAAGAAGTTGAAGAAGACCTTAGAAAATGAAAAGGCCTTCCATATTTTTGGATAGTTAAAGTAAAATAAATACTGTCAAAATAGTCATACTACCCAAAGTAATCTACAAATTCAATACAATTCCTATTAAAAAACCAATGTTATTTTTCCAGAGCTAGAAATAAAGTCCTAAAATTCATATGAAAGTCCCAGAATATCCATAGCAATTTTGAGCAATCTGAACCATGCTGGAGGCATAACAATACCTGACTTCAAATTATTGTATGAAGTCCCACTAGTATCCTTTGTGTTTCCTAGTTTGGGCATATTAGAGGAAACATATGTACCTTCTCCTTATATAGTTTAAATGTATACTATTTATGTTCAATTAAAAAATTGTTAAAAAAAATAAATAAATACAAAAAATTATTGTATAAAGCTATAGTAACAAAAACAACATGGTATTGGCACAAAAAATACAAGCAGATACCAATGGAATATAATAGAAGATACAGAGACAAATCCTCACAGTTATAGTCAGTTGATTTTGACAAAGAAGCCAAAAACATATGCTGGAGAAAAGACAGCATTTTTAACAAACACTGCTGTGGAACCTCGACGTTCTTATGCAGAATGAAGTTAGACCCATTTCTCTTACCCAGCAGAAAACTCAACTCCAAGTGGTTCAAAGATCTAGCAAGTAGCCAGGCATGGTGGCGCATGCTTGTAATTCCAGCATTTGGGAGGCTGAGACCTGAGGATCGTGGTTCCTGGACAGCCTCACCTACTTAGTGAGGCCCTTTGCAACTCAGTGAGACCTGGTTTCAAAATAAAGAATAAAAAATAGGGCAGGGGGTGAAGCTTGGAGGTCGAATGCCCCTGGATTCCATCCCCAGATCCGCAAAAAAAAAAAAAAAAAAGAGCAAGCAATTATACCAAAAACAAGACGCTTACTAGATGAAAACACAGGGCCGACTCTCCAATATTGGTAGAGATTTCCTTAGCAAAATCTCCAAAGCTTAGGAAAGAAAATCAAGAATCAGTAAGTGGATGGCATCAAATTAAAATACTTATGCAGAGCAAAGGAAACAAATAAATGAAAAAGTGTTCAACATCACTAAAAATTAGGGAAATGCAAATCAAAAGTACCCTGAGATCTCGGGTGACTCGAATGAGATGGCAGCCATCAAAATTACAAACAATAAATGCTGATGAGGAGATGGGGAAATAGGAGCTCTTATACACTGTTGATGGGATTGTAAATGAGTACAACCACTATGGAGATGAGTATGGAGGTTCTTCAAAAGACTAGGAATGGATCCACTATGAGACCCAGCTATATCACTCCTAGGTATCTTTCCAAAAGAATTAAAGGTAGAATGCTATAGCGATACATGCATATCCGTGTTTAGAGTAGCACAATTCACAGTAATCAAATTCTGGGGCCAACCTAGGTGTCCATCAACAGGTGAATAAAGAAAATATATTATATAGACAATGGAATTTTACTGACCCATAAAGAACAAAACCATGTCATTACAGGCAAATGGATGGAACTAAATATTATGTTAAGTGATTTCAGCCAGTCTCAGAAAGTCAAGGGTCTCATTTTTTCTCACATATGTAGAAGCTAGAGAGTAAAAGGGAAACAAAGGGAACTTCATATCATTGAGGATTCCAAGTACAATACTGGGAGGCAATTAGGGGACTTAGGTTGGGAAGGAAAACAGAGGATTGAGGAAGCAAACAGTTCAAATAATGTTATGTCTATATATAAGGGTATTGCTATCAAGTTCACTCATGCTTACTGGGAGAAGTGGAACGTGTGGTAGGGTACAGAACAAAATACACCAACTGATGTATCATTTATGTTTATATCACTTAAAATCTCTCTATGTGAGAGATGAGAGAGTATGTATATGTATATAAAAGTCAACAACAGAAGTACAATAAAAGAAAAATATGTGAAGAAAACGAGATTTAGGAACACTGGAGATGGAGACAAAGGCAACATTTTCTCTGACATCTTCAAAACTGATTTTTTTTTTCGGTACTGAGGATTGAGCTCAGGGGCAGTCTACCTCTGAGCCACACTCCCCGGCCCTATTTTTATTTTTTAAGTTTTTATTGGTGCATTGTAGAAATCTTTTTTTTTTTTTTTCCAGTACTGGGGATGGAGCCTAGAGGCATTCCACCTCTGAGCTATATCCCCAGCCCTGTTTCTTATTCATTTTTTTTTTTGTGGTACTGGGGTTCCTGGAAGCCCTTCTACCTCCGGGCTACACTCCCAGACCTATTTTTACATTTTTATTTGGAAACAGGGTCTCCTAAGCCAGCACCCGCGGCTGGCTTCGAACCTGCGCGATCCTCCTGTCTCTGCCTCCCAAGCGCGGGGATTACAAGCGTGCGCCACCACACCCGGCGTTTCTTTTTCATTTTTAAAACAGGGTCTCACTGAATTGCAAAGGGCCGAAGTAGCTGAGACTGTCCACGAATCTTTATCCTTCTGTCTCAACTTCCTAAATGCTAGGATTACACGCATGTGCCACCACACCAAGCTTATTGTTTATTTTGAAACAGGGTCTAAATTTTGGAGGGCCTAAAGTAACTGAGGCTGGCCCTGAACCTGAGAGCCTCCTGTCTCAGCCTCCCAAGTACTGGGATTACAAGTGTGCAGCAACATGCCTGACTCAGCAAGGAATAACTTTTTGAAATAGTGGAGTAGTGGAGAGTTCAACTGTATACATATGCTATACCTGGTTATCGCTGAGTTCAAGTTTGGGAGAATCTAATTTACAAGCATCTGCCTAGTGGGGGGAGAAGCTGTCATTGAATGTTCAGTGTTTCTAAGATTCGTGATTTTTAAATTTATTTTTATTAGATTTATATTTTTTAAAAATTTAGTATTATTTTGTTCAAGCACTTTAAAAAAAAAAATGTCCTGGCTTAGGAACCAACCAACATAAAACAGTAATCATAGAAAACACTAACTAGTCTTTTTTCGAGGCACTTTCTTCTCCTAGTTTTCAATATAAAACATGCTTTTACACAACAGGGAGTTGAGGACAAAAGAAGGTAGTATGGAAAGTGACTGAGTGGTTCATAATTTTAGATCCGTCATTCTCAATTCTAGCTCTGCTGGAACTACGTAGCAATATCTTAGACCATGAACTTCTTTATTTCTTGTTTCCTTATCTGAATGAAGTTATAAATACCTATGCTGAATTTTTAAAAAAATTAATGAAAAGACCCAGAACTACGAATTCATATACTTCCAACACTCCTCCCAAGTACAACAAACCTCATGCCTTCTGAATCCTACCAACTCCAAGAGACCAGAAAGCACTTATATTTTTATATATAAAGGATCACCATACAACTCCCGTGTCCCCCAATCAAAACCCACACTTCCCGGCGTCCACAAAGGCCCGTCACAGCGATGGCGCACACACAGAGCACACACACACAGAGCCCACTAAGCTTTTCTCCCGGGACACGCAGGTCCCCACACAGTCTTTATTGGAAGCTCCTCCGGGTCTGCGGGCGCCGCCTGCCGCGGGGCAGCGCTGGACGCCGCCGGCCACTCTGAGCAGTACCAGGAGGGAGCACGGGCAGGACTCGGGCGTGCAGGGGCCCAGCGGCCATTACCTCTGAGCCTGGAGCACCTGCTCCCGACGCCCATTGAGCCTCGGGCGTTGGTACCCGCCCTGCGCTCACGCGCCTGTGCATCGCCCGCGTGAGGCCACAATGTAAACCAGGAGCCGTTGGAGCTGTGCACGCATGCGCCAGGGTGACGTGAGGGGGTGGGGGATATGCATATGCGTGCGCATGCACGCGAGGAAAAGCTTGGCTCAGGAGGTCTTGCAAGACAGGGCTGGAACGGCCTTATGGGTGAGGCAGCGCATCCTCATGGATCTTATGCGGCCTCCGGTCTTAAAAATCACAATTACAGACAAGCCATCCTTGTATTCCATACCACTCTCACTGAAACATTTCACACAGATCCATCCTGAACCCAGAGCTTTGACCCACTTTAGACCATGATGTTTGATTTGTGCTCACAGATCCTTTCAGAAAACATTGTGTCTTTTTTTTTCCTACTCCATCTGAAGCTTCCATTAAAGAACAGTTCTGGAAAGAATTTCAGGCCTGAAAAACACTCAAAATTTGTACCGACTCCAAACTTATGAGTTTTTCTGGCCGCATTTACTGTAGTGAAAACATTTATTTAAAATGGACAGTTTTCCTAATAAATTCTAATTTGGAAATAATTATTTGAAAGTTTTTGTTATTCCTTTAATCAAAACTTGGTCATTTAGGCCAATTATAGTCATCAGAACAGGTATCGTGGGACCAAATTTACTCTCCACCTGATTGTAATACAATTACAGAATTTTGTAAGAATGGAGAGAAAAGTATATAATCAACTCACTTAGTTGGCTGTATAGTAGTTTGCTAAGTTTTTTTATATATCATATCTTCTTTCTGGAAATGTGATGGTTTAGTATTATTTCTTAAGCCACAGGATAACATGGAAGACCCCTCACATTTTACACTGCCAAGGGTTTGTGTTCTATGGAGTGTCCAGCACAGACCTGCATCCTGCCATTCCTTTGTGATTGAGTGCAGAGCATCTGTCTCCTGATCCGATAGTGCACGTTCAGAGACGCTGTTTTTTCTCAGCAATTACTGTTGGTCCAAAGCTTTTCTAGAGGAATGGCCAGAGAGCAGATTGCAAAAGACATTAGGTACTGCAAAAAGCAGTACCCCCTGGTAGAGACAAGCAATAAGGAAATCTATACACAGTGTCCCAGGATCAGAGTAAAGAGTTAGGATTTTTTTTTTTTTTTTTTTTTTTGGTGGTACTGGGGATGCAACCCAGAGGCTCTCTATCTCCGGGCTATACTCCCAGACCCATTTCATATTTTATTTGGAAACAGGATCTCACTGAGTTGCTGAGAACCTCACTAAGTAGCTGAGGCTGGCTTTGAACCTGCTCAATGCTCCTGTCTCAGCCTCCCAAGTGCAGGGATTACAAGCGTGCGCCACCACGCCCAGCAAGAGTTATGATTTAGATGAGTAGGTGACTCTAAATAGGGATTGAGAATTAGTGGCTAGAATTCTCACCTGTCTCAAAATGCAAACTCCATTCCATGCATAGGGAATTTCTAATATCTGGAGAAATCAGGGCTCAGGGAATCTTAAGGGTCTTTACCTTAGGTGAAGAGAAAAAGTTTTGTCCCTTCTGTCCCCACATCTATTTCTAATCCCATTCACTCTAGAGGCTCAGAAGGGTATGACGGATATTCTTTATTTTATATCATGACATAAGCCTGCATACTGATCTGCAACTGTAGTGTTTGGGGGTAGAGCCCAGATTTATATTTGAGTCTTTTTACTGCAAGTGCACATTGGACAACTCAATACACTGAGAAATAAAAAGAAGGAATATATGGTTTGGGTCTTGCAGGCTACAGTCTTTGATGGGTTGGGCTTTTCACCAAAGGAGTTTGAAAAGGAATGTCTGCTGTAGCACGCAACAATGAACACATGTTGGAGACACGAGGACTGCTTCCAAGAGAATGATGTGCACACAGCAAGTGAATTCTCTGGCTGTCCTGAGACAATCATGTTTCAAACAATTTATCTTCTGGCTTCCATAAAAAAATCCTGGATTTATCTGAATATATGTCCTAATTTTTAATGAAGTGTAGCCTTTTTGAAATTCTTCAAGAACCTACATCTACAGGAGGGATGCAGGGTAGGATGGGGGGACTTAAACAAGGATTACTGATGAATAATGGAAGGAGTCATCTTTCAAAGCATTGTGCTGTGAGTCGGGGAAACTATTTTAAAATGGCCTAGAAGCACACACCAACTTGAATTCATTCAGGGGAGTTTGAAGTTCTTGCCTACCTACTAGAGATCTCCATGAAATCTGCCACCCAGCCAGGCTGCCCTCTGCCCCTCCCCCCACTGCAGAATGTCTTCCACATTCTATTCCTACTTACATTTAAACTTTTCCTAGCTGTAGGTGGACCCTGAGCATCTGCTTGATCTGGGTCAGTGTCCAGATCCTGCTCTTGACTTTTCTTACTGTGGAGGGTGTCAGACATCCATGGCCAGTGTCCAAGTATGTGGGGATGCCTTTAGAAGCAGGTCAGCCAGGAGGGAGGGTCAGGAGCTCCCTATCTGGTTACCTGTCATCGCTTAAGTCCTTGGGAATTCAAATTTGGCACACTCCCTGTGAACAACTGATTAACCTGCAGAGAGAGAGAGATGAATTTCCCAAAGGATATATTATCTGAGGATGCCCAGGGAAGGCTTTTTAGAGGTGGATCAATATGCCTCAGGAGAAATATATTGGATCAGGAGAAAAGTTGGAAGCAGGTGGATTAATTCCTTATAGAATAGAGATGGGTAATTTTGACACTTTTTTGACAGTGGTGGGAGGGTGTCATGATGGTGGCCTGGGGAGAATTCGAGAGGAAGGCTTGAGCCCTGGATATTTTCTTCAGATACTTGGTATCTGAAGCATTTTGAGGTATTTGATGTGAGTATCCTAGATCTTAGAGGTGCAGTAGACAAAAATGATCTAAACCAGGAAACTTCTCAGTGAGATTCTTCACGACTACCTCTACAGTGAAATATTCTCTCTGTGAGTGCGTTTCGAGGGTCCTCCAACTGCCACATCCCAGACATCCTCAGCTCCTTCCCACCAAAAAGGACTTCTCCTTCAGTCAAGGAAGTTGCTGCCCTTGATTCCACAGGGTTAGAGCAGCCAGGAGACCTCAACCAACTTGAGCTACGGTCTCCCTGAGTTGTTGGGAATTGTTACTACCCCAAAACTCCCCAGTGAGAGGTCTCCAGAGGTTCTTAGTCTTGTTCATTATCAATATTTTTTTACAATGCAACTCAAGTTTTTTAAAATGATTAATACAGTTTCTTTCATACTATACAACCGTAGGTGACAATATATTAGTCTAAGGCCAAAACATGTTATCTTAGAGAAAACCATGCTATACAACATTATCAATACTTATACATCAGACCGATTTTCAATTTGTGGTACTATTAAAACTAAAAATTTTCCTGGAATTTACTGATGAATATGAAGTAGAAATCTTGTTTTAATCAGAAGAAATTTTTGTATAAGACACATAAGGCAATGACTGATCGTAGGAGTAAGAGCAGATTTACATGAATCTTCAACTTCAGTTAAAATTCCAAAGCGTCAATTTTGAGAAAATAAAAAATTACATTCAGAAAAAATTTTAAATTGTGTTCCTTGAGAAGATTTATCACAATAGAAATTTAATCTTAAAATGAAAAAAGTATCCTTTTGATAAAAAATTAATTTAAAGGCCACAGGCTATACAAAGTTGTCAGAGAGAATAATTATATCTAAATATATTATAAATAAAGCCAAAATGATAGAGTGCATAATGAAATCTTTTTCTTTGTAGAAAAAAATAATTTATTTCTGGTTTCAAGTCATCTAGTAAAATACAAAAAGGAATCAGCATAAAATAGCATAACTCATCTTTTTCCATGCTACTAGGTAAATTCTATGACAGTATTCCTGCTCCCTAGATACTCTGCCAGAATTGGCAATGGACATAAAAGATACAGGAACCTCATGGTTATGTGATAATTCTTTTGAGGTGTTGGTGCAGAGATGTTTACTATAAAACTATTCAGCCTTCCCTTCTTTTACATCAGCTGTCCAGAAGGCACACAAGATCAAGATACATAATTTAGCATGAAGATCAGTAAGATGATTGTCAATAGACCTCTTGGGTCCCATACCAAATTTAATAGGCAGTTAACCTTTCCCTAATATGCAGAAGCTAGAGACAAAATTGGTCAGAGGAGGGACTCTAGATGAAGAAAGAGATTCTTTAGATGAGCAAATAAGGCAACCTAACTGAAGGGTTGAGAGGGGGAAAGAAGGAAATTCTCTAATGCACATGATGTATTTTAAGAAACATATCAAAGTCAATCACTAAACCAAACATGAAAAAGGGGGGGGGGTGAATGGGTGGGAATTGGGTAAGGGCTAATTGGGTGAAGTGTGCATGTATGCCTCCACCATTTTGTACTACATTAAGATGTATGACTATAATGCACAAATAAAAATTAATTTTTTTTAAAAAGCACAAAAATATTAAGGGCTAATGTTTCTAATTTTCAGACTGATTATGAAACTACATTAATCAAAATAATGGTGTAGCAGTGTTAGAATCTAGGAATAGATAAATGGAGAGTAGATACATAAATTTTATAGTAGTCATTTAATGAGAGTTCTTTCATAAAAAGAATAAATTATTTATCTAATGCTAAGACTGAGTAGTAAAACATTATGAAAATTAGTATGAGACTATGGCATATTTCTTCTTCACATTTATCTACTATAAGTCACATCAGGTGTTTATGTCATACATTACTTACCCTATCCTTCTGCTTACGTTTCAGCATGATGAGCCTCTGTCAGTGCTCTTCCAGTGTGATGTTCCCATAATTTTGCAGAACACATTAGTCTGTCTGGCCCTTGATAACTGGAATAGGACTCTCGCTTTTTCTTCTCAGACACATGGTACTTGAGTAGTTTTCTCAGAGCCTTTTTCTTAATCACAAAAAAAGAAACAATCTTTATTCCCCACTGCGATGCTCACCTCCAGTACCACAGGGCCAGTATGAAGACTTCGCTCTGCCTGAGGCCACTGATCTTCTCCCCTCTGTCCGATGAATGCCTTTACAAGATAACATGGCATTTCTATATGGCATTTCAGAATCTAGAATATTATCTCCCATGACTCATATCTCAGTAAATTACTGCTCTTTTCTATTTTTACCTAACTCTTGTTTTTCATTTCCTTTAGGATTAACACCATACACTGCAGAAGATGACATCATCACAGATTCTGGAATGGAAACGCACAGTGTGTCCAATTTTCACTTCCATCTACTGTGTAGATCCTCAATCCCACCTCTGGCCTCCAGAGGGCGATGTTGTCTCCGTACCCAGCATCCTCTTCATCCACTGAGCACCTGTATATAGAGAACTGTCACAAGATCAGGGCCCAGAAAGCATCCAAAGCTCTCAAGGGCAAGTCCTTTACTAACCATCTGTGAATCTTGTCAAAACAAGGGAGTGTGCAGCCCGACCTCTCCACGCCCAGCCCCAGAGGCTCAGTGAGCTAGCTGCTGCCTTCTACCTGCTCAGCCACGCGCTGCGCTTCCTGCTCAGCCATGCTCCTGCTGCTCAGCCAGGTGCTCGCCTTTGTTTTTTTCCTGAGTGAGTACAAGCCATTTCCTCTCCCCTCCTATGAATGTGACACCTTTTCTTTACTACCAAGTCTGTGTTGTGTTCCCTTACTCAGTGCTGGTGTTGCAGGAGGAAGCAGAGCCCAGTTAGTGACCCAGCCTGATCACCAGGTCACCCTGTCTGAAGGAGCCCCCCTGGAGCTGAGCTGCAGCTACTCATCCTATGTCTTGCCCTATCTTTCCTGGTACCTGCAACGCCCCAGCCAAGGCCTCCAGCTCCTCCTGAAATACACATCAGGGGCCACCCTGGTTAAGGGCATCAATGGCTTTGAGGCTGAATTTAGGAAGAATGAAAACTCCTTTCACCTGAGGAAACTCTCAGCCCATTGGAGCGACTCAGCCCAGTACCTCTGTGCTCTGAGTACACAGTGCCTGGTTCTGCAGGAGGAGCTGAGCACAAACCTCCGGAGACAGGGGACTTTCTGTTACTCTAGGGCTCAACCTAGGGAGTTTTCAAGAAGACTTTTTTTTTCTGTGAATGCAAAGGGAGCAGGAGGGGATCAGCCCCAGGACAGGTTGGTCTCCTGAATAGTTGTCACCATGTCAGTGCCCTGCCATGCAGATACACCGTGTCCCACATGGAGGTCTTCTGATTGATTTCTCTTCAGATGGAGGGATGGCCTAAGCTCAATTTGATGCCCCAACTCCCCACCCCAGCCCTACACTCTCAAGAAAATATGTTATGCAGAGGGTGGTGGCAACCATCTATAATCCCAGTACTTGGGAATCTGAGACAGGAAGATTGTAGGTTTGAGGACAGCTTCAGCAATTTAGTGAGACTCTCAGAAAACTAGGAAGACCCTGATTCATATAAAAAAAATTTTTTTTCCGGGCGTGGCGGTACACACTTGTAATCCCCACACTTGGGAGGCAGAGACAGGAGGATCCTCTGGTTCAAAGTCAGTCTCCCTCGCTTAAGAGACCCTGTTTCCAAATAAAAATATAAAATAGGTCTGGGAGTGTAACCCAGAGGTAGAAAGGTTTCCAGGAACCCCAGTACTGCCAAAAAAATAAATAAAATAAAATAAGAAAAGAAACTCCATCTGTAGTTCAGTGGGGCCTGTATTTGCTCTGCCCTTGACTTCCCCTTTCCTTCAGGTGCTCTAGAAATGTGGCTGTCTAAGAGCGTTCTAGGATGATTGCATCCTGCTGATACCGTCCTCCTATCCAGGACACTGTAGTTTCGGAGCAGCCCCATTTGTCTTGGCTATTCCCTGGTGTGACCCCAAGCACATCCTGCTCACTCTTTGCAGACACTCCTCAGTCTGACCTCATCCTCAGCCCGGCAGCTCTTCACTGTAATTCGAGGAGTGCCTCATTCTGTACTTGGGGATCCATGCTTTGAGAAGTTCTGGGTTGTGGACATGACTGTAGGTATGGAAACTGCTAGTAAGATGGGAACAATGGTTGAGTCTGAAAGCTTGCATTCTCATTCAAGAATCAGAACTCTGTGGTTTCTTTTTACCTTGGTTCAGTCCACAAACAAAAAGGCATATGTTAGACCCAAAGGTGCTTGACCATGCTATTTCAGGTTTTTAGAATATATTGTAACTCCCACATTTTCCATCAAAGTAGAATGAGCTTTGTATGATTCAATTTTACTACTGCTTATTTCTAGTCTAAAGAGTTATAATAAGACAGAACAGATGCTCAGGGCAGTCTTTCCTCTCCCACTGTACAGGAAGCACATGTCAGGACCCAGGCAAACCTGCCCATATCTGATAACTACATTCCTGTTGGGGCAGATGCATCACACAGCCCAGTGGCTTTGCTTGTAGCACTTGATCGCAAGGTACAGAATTAAGGTTTGGATTGGACATAGGACATTTTCCCCAGGGGATGAGCTTCCACTATGCTGTCTCCAGCCTGCTGGGGGCAGCCCTTGCCTTCATCTGTCTTGGTAAGGATGTGCACAAGCTCAGGCTTGGGCTTTTCTCAGCACTGAGTCCTGGGGAGAGAGATTATGGTTCTCTGAGGAGGTTGAGAAAGGGAGACAAAGGACAATGGAATCAGAGCTCTGGGTCCTAAGCCACTTCCTTCTAATACACTCGTGTTCCAGATAAACGATCAACCTATGTCTGTCCTCTTTCTTGCAGAAACCAGCATGGCACAGAAGGTAGTTCAAGCTCAGACTGCAATTTCTGTGGTGGAGAAGGAAGTGATGACCTTGGGCTGTGTGTATGAAACCAGCGATCCTTCTTACTCCTTATTCTGGTACAAACAACCACCAAGTGGGGAAATGATTCTCCTCATCCGACAGGACTCTTACAGTGCACAAAATGCAACAGAGGGTCGGTATTCTCTGAGCTTCCTGAAGTCGTCCAGCTCCATCAGCCTCACCATCAGAGTCTCACAGCTCCGGGACTCAGCGGTGTATTTCTGTGCCCTGAGGGAGGCCACAGTGAGAGGGGCACCTGCAGGAACCCCACAGAAACCTCAGCAAGAGACAGAGCCTCTGGGGCGAGTCTCCACCACAGACAGGAGGGAGTAAGGGTGTCACAGCATAGGCAGGGGTTTGGCAAGGAAATCTGGGTTCAGTTCATGTAAAATGTCTAGATATATCACTTATTAGGAGTGTGTGCATTTTCTGTTCTTTAGAGTAGATGGAGATAAAATATGTAGCACATATAAAATATTTTTAAATGCTACTTAACAAAACCTATTAATTTATTTTTGGTTTTATTGAATTGAGAAAAATCTGAAAATCTAAATTATTTTTAAACCAAATGAGTCATTTTTCTTGACGAGTTGTTGAATTTTCAGATTCATGCACACACTTGTACATTTGCTAGTGTGCAGAATGCTTATAATAGTGACTGTTCTCTAAAATATAATCTGCTTATAATGGTGACTGTTCTCTAAATTAGTGCCATTACTTCATCAAGTAGGATAAGTTATTTGATTTAGACCTTTTCCCACAATCACACTGGCAACTTCTTGAACAGGCAGAATCGATTTGAAATGTTTCTCAAATCACCTCTGACTTCTCTCTTTTTGTGACATGATTATAATATTCATTTTTAAATTTTGGTCCCAGGATTGAACCCAGGGATAACCCTCTTGGCTACACCTTCAGTCCAGTTTATTTTTTATTTTGAAATAGTGTCTCAATAAGTGGCTGAGGCTGGCCTTGAATCTGCTGTCCTCCTGTTTCAGTGCTAGAATTACAGGCAGGTGCTACGGTGACTGGCTATGATTATGAGTTTTAAAAATCACCAAAATATGTTGTTTTCATTTAGAGGCTGCTTGCAGAGGGGAATATACAAGGTAGAAAATTTTCCACAACTATTGAGTCTCTTGAACACATCTTTTCCTCTTCAAGTTATGGCCAGCTTGAAGATGAGAAGAGGTCAGGGCCAGAATGACAGCTGCCACTCAACACACACATGGCTTTGTCCAGCATCAATTTTCTGTCTAAACATATGTTTTTCTCTCATATGTTACAACCAGCACCTATAGAACAAGATTTTTATTTGTTTGCTTTACACACATTTTTTAAATCTCTGAGTTGTCATCATTTAAAACTTTGATATCACATAAAAATGGGGGTTCTAGCTTATTTGGAAACTCTGATTCTCTGTACATGTAATGACTTCAATGTATACTTATTTTACTTTTACTGTTCACCATTCATTTAAAAATATTAATCTAAATATAAAATGTTATATTAATAGTTACAAGATAAAATGACATTTGCAAGTGAAACAAATCTGAATTATGTCTCATGAAACTATACCAGCTTCCCATAAATTCACAGAGTTTTTTCATTAATTTCCAAATTTCCAGTTTGGGAAATGTATGCATTTTTTATTAATTCAAAACACACTTAATTTCTATGATAATCATGAAAGAAACATTGTAAACAAGCAGGCACGTTTTTTGACTTTGTGAATGTCATTTGTTGTGGACTATTGTGGTATCTAGCATACAGTAATGGGCAGAAGGAACACTAAAATGTAGTTTTAGAGTTTATTACATAAACAACTTATGTGCCCTTAAAGAGGCTGTTAACATCTCTCAGCCTCTGTTCTTGATATGTAAAATGCAGAGGTTTAATTAGGCAGTTGCTGTTTAGTAGTTCCTCCCAAAATTTCACTAGTCTCACAAGAACACATATTTCATCACCTCTTTGAGGTTCCAACATGTATTATACAGCCCCTCTAATTCAGGAAAGGACAGATAGTTTTATGGAAATTTCCATGTATCTCCATATATTGCATGACAATATAATAGTAATAAAAACAGAATGAAGAATAGAGGAGAGAAACCTGGGAAGTCACCTTGTGTCAACACATGGAAACTACTGTTCTCTGTGGGTAGGCAGGGGAGGGACAGGGAGAAATGCTGGAAGAAGGAGCAGAGGAAATAGAAAAAGTAAAAGGGAAGGAGGAGGAGGATGGAGAAGGTTGAAGGAGAAAGAAAATGAGGAAAGGAGAAGGGAGGGGAAGAGGGAATAGGTATTAACTCCTAAATAAAATAATTTTCTTTGAATAAGTTATTAGACACATTTTATTTTTTACTGTATGGGCATCAGGAAATGTAAAACATGTTCATTTGGCAATCATGAGGTCACTACACTTTGTCATCTGTCTGGACCTCTATATGACACAGTTTTGCTCGTGATGTCCTAGGGAAGGTGGACAGGTATGCGGTCTACTAACAGAGATGCCAGTTGTCCTTTGTTGAGAAAGGCAATCTACTGTCTCCTTAGGAACTAAACACATTGCAGGTGGGTGGGGCTCTTTCAACATCAGAGCCCCATCTGGAGCTGGGTGGCCAAGGCTCAAGCTCACAGATTCTGACCGCAGAATGTATATGGGTGTGGCTGTCCCTGTGTTTAAAAACCAGGCGGATCTGATGCTGTGTCAACTGCCACTGGCCTCAGTATCAGAGAATGAAAGAAATTTACGTGATAAATACAACATTATCCAAAGTAGAGTTAGTGTGCTGACAGTTTATCCAAGATTAAAGGTTTGTCTGTTTGTCCCTGAGTCTCATCTGAGTCAGGCTAAAAGCTTATTACAGGTGGACTGACCTTTCCCCAGGATCCATGATACAGGGAGCTTCTGAGTGGGAGTGGAGACATGAATACATCATAGCCTGAAGGACAGCTGGGACTATTCCAGGTCCCTGTGAAGGTGATTGATAATGACTTGGGCTGCTGTTACTCCCTACTGATCCTTTTCCTGAAATTGGTCACCCTTATGCCCCACATCTCAGAATCTCTGATGTTACACATGATGGCTCCACTGCAGAGTTGTTCCAGTACCCTGAGCTAGAGGTTGAAGCTAAAGTGAAATAAAGACAAATAACAAGCCAGTAAAGCTACACGCCCCTGTGAGGAGAGCTTAGTTCAAAGCGTGAAGAGAAGGTCCTCTAAGTCCTCTGAGGTCATCGGCGAAAGGCCATGGCCTTCAAGACCCTGCTTGCTGTATCTCTTTATCCTCACATTCCTTGAAGAATACCCTGTTCTTAGTATGCTTTAGGGAGGCATTTGTTCTATTTATCAGCAGAATGCTCTTTTCCCAGTGTTGGTTCCCAGGATTGAAACTAGAGTGCTGGTATTGTTAGTTTTTTAATCATTTAACACAATTGTACTGATTCTGCTGTCTTCATGTACCCCATGTGTATAAAAGGAATGGGCTCACAAGAAAAGATTATCAATTGTTCATCAAACAGTTGTCCGTGTCTCATTCAGATCTGGATTCCCCAAGTCCCAGGGTCCTGGAGACCCCAACAGGCCCCCAATGAGCTGTCCAGCATCCTGAATCACTTTGGTTATGTTTTCAGGACATAATCCACTCCTGTGGGTTTATTTTTTTTTAATGAAACAGATATTAGGCATACAGTACCTATGATACAAAGAAGTTCTGAACCTTGCCCCTTATCTCTCTATTTATCAACATGTAGTACTTGTCCTTTGCTAGGCCCAATTAAATCTGTCCACCCCCTACATCCTCTGTGTGACTGGTTGCCATAGGTGTTACTTGCTGATTCGGAGTCAGAAGTGATCATTTTTAGTAAAAATTATTATTATTATTATTATTATTATTATTATTGAAATATGATACAGCTGGAGAGGAGGTAATGCAAATCTCCTGTCCTCATATGCTAGTGCTTTTCTTTTATTGAAGGTTTAATCAAAGAAACATATAAAACAATTAAACACAGGAGCTGGAAGATTGTCATGGGCCAAGATCAGGAAAGACGGCAGGAATGCATTGGAACAAGCTTAGAGGAAGGAAGAGTTAAACATTACTGGTAAATAGAGAAGAACATTACTGGTAAATAAGTCCACACCCGTATCCATCCCACCAGGTCCCTCAGCCAGTGCAGCGTACAATAGCCACGCTGGTCTGAGATGGTAACCTCAGCTGTGCAGGCCAGTGAGGCTCCCAGCAACATCCTTTGCTTTGTTTGCCCTCGTCCCCATCTTATTTCAGACAATGAGATACGGTTCAACAGTGTGGTGCTCTCCTCATCCCGAACGCCGCCTTTGAATATCCTTCTTGATTTCTAACCGAAGCTTCCTTTCCTTTGAAAAATAGTAAAACTGCCCATCAGAGACAGATGTCTTTGGGGGAGGAGACAGGGATCTCTGACTCAAAAGTTGAAGAACTGATAGTTCCCAGGATGCATCTCTAACTTATCCCTCTCTGAATTTAAATACTGTTTTACTGCTCACACATGATGATGCAGCATTCCTCTGGTATTGTTTATGCTATTGTTTTCATACTTTACTTTTAGTTCATTTTAATTTTATTTTTTATTCATTTTATTCACATTTTGTTTAAAGTCTCACAATGCAGTTTTATATTTTGCCTTTAAGCAGTTGTTTTTAAAAGATTTTTTCTTTTAGCCCCTTAGTTATGTTCCGACATGATTTGTTTCTGAAGAAAAGTTAATCATCATTATTAGTTCTTTTTTTTTTTTTTTTGTGGTACCGGGGCTGAAACTCAAGGGCATTCTACCTCCGAGCTATTCTCCCAGCCCTATTTTTTATTTTATTTTATTTTATTTTATTTTATTTTATTTTATTGGTGGTACTGGGGTTCCTGGAAACCCTTCTACCTCTGAGCTACACTCCCAGCCCTATTTTTAATTTAATTTTATTTTTTGGTGGTACTGGGGTTCCTGGAAACCCTTCTACCTCCGGGCTACACTCCCAGAACTATTTTTATATTTTTTCTTTGGAAACAGGGTCTCTTAAGCCAGTGAGGCTGGCTTTGAACCAGCACAAGCCTCCTGTGTCCACCTCCCAAGCACGGGGATTACAAACATGTGCCACCATGCCTGGCATCATTATTAGTATGTTTCCTTGGCTCTTTGTCCTGCATTCCAGCAACTTTATATATTTTCTCTGTATTATTAGATTTCAGAAACATTATTACTGCTATGGTATGAATGTAGCTTGTACCCACTAAAATTCATGTGGAGACTTGATCTCCAGGGGGTGTCTCTTAGAAATGAATGGCTTTTCTCTGTCCTGTCCCTAAGTTATAACTGGGTTAGTTCTCTTAAGAATGGTTTAGACTGGATTAGGTCTCTCTGAGTGAGCTGAGCCTCACAGGGCTGGACTAATTACTGGGAGAGTGCGTTGTTATGAAGGATGCTGGCTTCCTCACTCCTTCTCTTGCCTTGTGACCTCTTCCACAAGTCACTGTCCACCCTCAATTTCGCTGTGTGGTGATGGATCCAGGGAACTTGTCAGATGCCAGCCCCAGGCCTTTTGAACTTCCCACTCACCCATAAGCAAATAAATCTCATTTCTTTATGAATACCTAGCCTCAGGTATTTTGATATAACAACACCAAGTGGACTAAGACAATTAGAGTGAACCTTGTAATTAATATCTTTCTCTTTCTTCTCCCTTGTATTGGTGGGTTTATAGTTACATCTCAAAATTTCAGCCCTTATTTCTTTAAATATTTTTCTTCTCTCTTCTTGTGAGGTTTCATTCATACACGTATAAGACTACTTGATTTTATACCATAGATCATGGACTGTATTCTCTTTTTCTTCACTTTCATTTTGTTTTGGTTTGAACAATTTCTACAATTCCTTCAACCCACTGAGTTTTGTTCCTGTGGTTTCTAATCTGCTGTAAATTCTATATAATTTATTTTACAGCAATAATTTAATTGTTTTTATCTGTAGAAGTTCCATTTGTAGCTTTTTATATCTTCATTTTTTCTCTTCTTTAGGCTCCTAGAGCTCTTTGCATTATTCATTATGTTCTTATTATGGATAATATAATATTTATAAAAATGATGTACTTTTATAATAATTCTGTCATCTGTGTCACTACTACTGATTGATTTTTCTCCTGAAAAATTCAATTTATTTGTTTCTTTGCATGCTTAATAACTCTGATGATTCTAGACATGTGTATTTTATATTGTTGGATGCTGTATTTCACTACACTCTTGCCACTGATGTAATTTTCTTATCGGTTTGGTCTTAGAGACTTGCTTTTAATTTTTACTCAAACAACCTCTCTTTTGGAATGCCTTCATCCTACTAGTACTGTTCCACCCTTCTTAGAATTCTGGCGCCTTCCCCTTGTATCATAGAGTTTTTAAAATCCTGGTTCTGAAGACATCTATGCCCACCATTGTGTGAGCTCTGGAAATTATTTTACCCATTGTTTTATTCAGGGAGCATCCTGCACGTGTGTGTAGATGAGCCAAAGATTAAAAATGGATTCAGAAGTCAATCCCTATATTACTCTCCCTTTATCAGTGAAACAGAAGTTACAGTAATAGTTTTGCATTATATTTTACAAATATATCAGTGTGTAATGCATTGAGAGACACCTGTCCTTTACCACAGATTACTTGAGAAGCACAACATGGCACGAAGCTTCCTCTGCAAGGTGGCATGCTGACTGGGATGACTTGGGTTGAAGAGGGTTAACTCAGGTGGTGGTATGCAGGAGAGGAGAGAAGACCTGACAGACAGAGATCCTTCATCACCCACAGGATCCACAGGGACATATTCAAGGGAGAGGCCTCATCTATCGTGCTTAAACATTGTGCCTGGAGTCAGTGTGGTGGCATGTGCCTGTAATCCCAGTTCTTGGGAAGCTCAGACAAGAGGATGGCAGGTTAGATCTCAGAACCTAGTGAGATCCAGTTTCAAAACAAAATAGAAAACAAAGAAAAAGGTGGGTAGAACTTGAAAATAGAATTCCCTTGGGTTGTCTCTATTAACACATACACAACAAAAAATGTGCCTGGGAATATTTGGGAAGCTAGAGATCTCACCACCATGGAGAAAAAGTTGCAAGTAGTAACTGAATATCGTCTCAAATGCAGTTGGAAATCTATAAAGCAAATGTTTAGTTCTTTCTTCACAGAGTTATATGTCATCCTCTTTATCTTTCTCTTGAGCTAGTTTACAACCGTTCAACCTTACAGGATACTTCAGTTTCAGTTACGTGTTGTGCACTGTGATCTGATATTACATGAAAAGTCCAGAATAAGCCGTCCATCCATTTCAGCTGTGTGCGCTTCTGAGTAGTGTGACGGAATCTTGCTCCACTGCGCTCCGTGCACCTGGATGGGAATTGTCCTTTTCTCCAGTGTATCCATGCTGCACACTACTCGCTCCTCAGTCCCTCTTAAAAGTCAGTTCATGCTAGCTTTGTTTTCACCTCTCATACTTTGCAAGAGTTGGTGCCACAATGCATGATGAGTGTCTAGTTAAGTGGAAAAGGTATTACATTTGAGGGTAGAAGACATGAATACAAAATGTGTTCCAGTTGATGTCAATGATTGAACCAGAAAGCAGTGTGCCAGGTTCATAATCAGACTTCATCATAGGTGTGTATATGTAGGAAAACAAAGTATCTTAGGTTTCAGTAGTATCCTCGGTTTTAGGCATCTGCTGGGGTCTTGGAACACATTCTTTGTCCACCCCAAAGGGAGCACTATTATTAAAACTAGGTTAGACAAGGTTTGTTGCAATTTTCAGGGAAACCACGAGAGGGCACTGTGTTTCTAATGTAGTTCACTGCATTCAGGCAGTGGTTACACAAGTCTTTCCTCTTTGTAGTCACAAGACAGACTGCCTTAGAGCAGAAATGGGCTCTTACAAATGAGTTTCTATAAGATCTCTCTGGAGAGCAACCCTATACGACTTGGTCTATCACAAGTGGCAAGAATGTGGCCTTCTACCAACGTGTTCTCTGTCACCTACTCGGTTCTCGTGATCCCCTTAGTTTTCAGTGAGGAATATTCTATCCTAAGCATTCATAATATTTTATTTTCCTCTAAATAGATGCTAACTTTGGCCTTTTCCGTATATAACAAAATCTGTTTTTATTTTTTTAGGGAGGAGCCATGGAGACTCAGTGACCCAGACAGAAGGCCTGACCACTGTCACAGAGGGGACACCTGTGACCCTGAACTGCACTTACCAGACCACTTCTTCAGCTGCTTTCCTTTTCTGGTATGTCCAATATCTGGATAAAGCTCCTCGGCTGCTCCTGAAGAGCTCAACAGACAACCAGAGGATGGAGAAGCAAGGCTTCCAGGCTACTCTTGTCAAGAGGGAGCGCTCCTTCCACCTGCAGAAATCCTCTGTCCAAACCTCAGACTCGGCTGTGTACTACTGCGTGGTGAGAGACACAGTGAGAGCAACTGCAGGGGAGCTGAGCGCAAACCAGAGGGCAGAGGCTGAGGGGAGCCCTGCGAGGGGAGGGCGCATTCTTTCCCCAGACAATGTTTAGTTTCCTGCAGAACATGAGTCAATCTCAGGCCAAATGCCTAGAGACTTAAGAGGTCATAATTCCTCTGAGGGAGGAAGGGGTGGACACCTGTGTTAACGAAGACCCAAGTTTTCGTCTCCTGAAATGTCAGTTCCCCATCAGAAAGATGTCTCTCTACCTCAGACCATGGTACTTCTAGGAGACATTTCTAGGAAAATCCCGACACAGGATTAACCTCTGCCAATATATCCTATATATGTTGTGGTTTAATGTCTCCTGGGATTTTGTCTCCTTCAAATATTTATCATCCAAATGAAGGGACTATGATTGAGTCTTTATTGCCTTTCTTAGGTCTCCACAACTAAGTTATGCTCTGCCTCTCCTTGCTGCAGAAAGTTCAATCTAACTCCCACCCCCTTCCCTTCAGGAGTCTGCTGAGGCCAAACTGCTGGGGGAGGCTCAGGGGGAGGCGAAAGGCAGGTCCTTCCCTGCCCTCCTGTACCCTAGGTGGGTGGTGTCCACTCAGGAAGGCTGTGTCCAGGGAGTTAGGATGATTAAGATTGAATATTCTCATTTTTCCATCTGGAAGAAAAATCCA